>NC_056735.1:546531050-546578550 GCF_019279795.1 Protopterus annectens
TAAGGCATTAAACTGAAGCCCTATCAGACTGAGTGGTTGGTGTCTCAGCTGGATATAAAATATATCCTGTCCCTTATCAAATAGAGTCGGAGATCTTCCCTGATTTGCTGGCCAAATTTCCTCCTAGACAATATGGATGCCACTTTGCACTCCCCTGAAATGAAGTCATTGACCTAGTGGGACTAACCCACTAAAGAAAGTGTAAATAAATAAATGAATAAATAAATAAATAAATTTATAATCTGAAAACTTAAGCATTTTTGCATGCAATGCTACAGAACAATTTTCATAGACATGCAAATTAAATAGCAGGCTTATTTTTAATGTATTAAAGTTATATTTTATTCACTGTTTCAAGAGTCAAAGGTAATACAGTGTTTGATCATAAGAACTTCACTAGAATGTAGCTGTTTATGAGAATTAAGCACTAAACATTGGGCCTAGTCTTCTAATTGTATTGTTAGCTGCCATGAAATTTCTAAGATACTAAGTCACATTAACAAATAGAGCTAACGGTAGTAATGAAATGAGTATGCACTCCTGAGAAGCATTAGACGTTAAGACTATACTGATTTTATGAACTTAAGCTATGTCTTTGTAATGATATTCATTATAGCATACACACATCGGTAATAACTGATGCCCTTTAAGTCAGGTTCTAAGTCTCCTTGTTAAGACAGTTGAAGAAAATTTCCTCATTTTGCATATTTTTTAACTGAATCGATGGTTTCATAATTGACATATTTAGCTGATATTTCCATTTTCCAAAACTATATTCTGAAAGTATTAGAGGACTTTAATATAATCTATTATGCAAGGCTTTAGATTCAGTAGACCTTTTCTTTCCCTTACTATAACATGTTCATTTAATAAATATGTAGTCAAAACAAATAAATCAGCATGGTGCCTGAATGGCTATTTTTTTGTACCCTCGTGAGTTTAGGAATAAAAGTTCAGACTCATCCCCTTGTCACTCTCTTTATGGTGTTTTCATATTCCCCCTTTGTGTATGTTGTCCTTTATCCCGCAATACCAAAACGTATGTGTCTATTCTGTGTCCTGAACTTTATTAATGAATGAATGATTTAACCGATTAATGCATTCATTCTTTCATTCTCTGATATGTAAGATCTGGATCTTATTCTGTAATCACTTTGTATAAGGCAGTGACATTTTTCCTGAACAGGGGTACTCACCCTCCATCTTAAGAGAATCACATTCACTAACTAACATGTGGCAAATGCACCAATGGGGAGCTTTTAGAAAATTGCCATTTTGCCAACATTTTCTCTTTAGTATGTGGTGGAAACAGAAGCCCCAGCAAACAGCAATGTGGAGGCAAAGAGAATGTGCAGATTCAGCACTGATGGTGCACCGGCCAGAAACAAACTAAAGAAACAAGAACTGCGGCAATACAAATACATTATACTTAACTTTACACTTGTCCCTAGGCTGTGGTTGTCAACGATACATACAGTATCTGTTCACATGTTATATTATGGGGTTAATGACCTAATGCATTAAGCAATGTGGCTTCAAAATTTCCATGTGTGTATATGTTCATCCATCAGATATTGAAATACTTGACTAAATTGCTTGTCACATCACATAAGTCAATTTTACACATTGTAGCAGGATATTTATTTATTTTTTGTCCTTGAAGGCTACACAGCTGAGGTCCTAGAGTTTTATGTGTGTTATTTTTTGATTTGTATTAAACTTGGAACAGCAGCCTTTTGGTGTTTTTTTATCATTTGGATCCTTGGTTGTATATATACATTTCTTTTTGCCTGATTTAATTATTTTAATTTTGTAGTTTTTTTTATTTGTAGTGTGTTTTCTGGAATTCATATGGCCTGTAGCTTTGCATACTTCTCCTGCCTCAAAAATTTCTTCTGGCTTATTGACAGCTCTGTCACATGAACTACAAACAAGTTAAATTCCAATAGCTTACTAATCTTTAATTATTGAATTTGTATACTAAGTAAGCCCCATGAGTGTCTGCATGCCTTTTTGAGGGTGACCCAGGTTTAAGTACACAAAGGAATGATGGAATAAACTTTCTGCATTCAGACATGTTTGACATTAAAATCAATTGTTAAAATAAGAATGTGTCCTGCATTTCCTTCCTGCATTGTCCCTTGGATCTTCTGCATTGACAAATCTGTGACACATATTTAAAGCATTTCATTGTTTCGAATAATAGTTTTTTTTATTCATTCCTTTGCACACATATGTTAAGCTTTCAATGACTGCACATTTACTGACTGTCTACATTTATTGACATTCAGAAAGCTCTACTGTTTTAAACATTATGCATTCATATACCATTGGAACGTCAGGGTACCGTTGCATGTTCTGGATGATTTCTACTTATCCGACTTCAAATATGAAATCCGGTAGATGTTGTTTCTCAAGTTTACTATCAAAATATGGAATGGTACTTACTCGAAAATGTTGTTGAATGTATGTTTTTTAAAGTGCTAAAGCTGCAAACTGAAATATTCCAAACCAATATTACCGTATGTAAGATGTCATCGGTTGTAATGAACTGTTTTCGAATGTCGATCATCACGGTACTCATTTTCAACATTACAGCTATCCAGCATTACCAAATTCAACATTACCATCTGATTATTACATCAAAAATATTATGACTTTCCATGTTTTGATAATAAACCATTTATTATATCTCCTGGTTAGCAAGTTTGATTTGTCAAGTTCTTTTTTTTTAATTTTGAGACAATTTCTGCTGTGTACCCTCTTACTTATTGAAAGCACTCTTGTTTTCCATGTGCATGTAATTACATTTTAGTCCATGCTATTTACAGTGGGTAACTTTTGAAATCCATAATTATTATATATTATAATAATTTCAGGGGCGGCTATTGCTATAGGACTGCAGGACTGCATCCCCCCATCCTGCAGACCCCCACCTGTAGAATAAAATTGAAAAATAAAATTTAAAAAAAAAAAAAATTCACGGACTCCATGCATGCTTGCATGGTTCCTGAGAACTCCATGCATGCATGTGTGCTCATTCCAGAGCTCCAGACTGCTCTGTTAGGCAGTCCGGATAGGCAAGGCAGGAAACTCCGCCCTTCCAGCCCAGAGGTCTGTGTGGTGACGACCACACAGACTGAAAGGTCACCGGACTGCATCGCCCACAGGATGGAGGCTCCAGCCTACTACTCTCATGGATTAGACATCTCTCGCGGGAGACCCATGCGCAGGTGGCCGTTTTGTGGAGGAAGACCCATGCGCAGGCCAGGGGATTTGTGGATCAGCGGCCATTTTGTGGAGGACTTAGCTGCAGAGGATTCGCATTTTGTGGAGGACTTAGCTGCAGAGGATTTTATGGAGGACAGGTAGTGGATTCGCGTTTTATGGAGGACAGGGTGTGTGTGTGTGTGTGTGTGTGTGTGTGTGTGTGTGTGTGTGTGTGTGTGTGTGTGCATGTGTGTGTGTGTATGTCTGATATGGAAGAAGGGCCTAGCAGTCTACGGAATTCCCTGCTTGGCTAGTAAACTCTGTGGATAGTGACAACTGTTCACAGAGTCACTACAGGACTCAGATGCAACTCAACTGTATTAGTTGGCTGGTTAGATACCAGTTTTAACAAGCAACAGATTTCCTCACAGCTTTCTGCTTAATTTATAATAAATGAACACACCTCTTAATTTCTCTTTTGCTCTTGAATTTTGAAATTCTTGGTATATCCTTCACAGCAAGGATATTATACTTCAAAGATACATCCTGTTGTGAGCCACTACTTATCAGGAGGTAGACGTGTTCTTTGCAAAAGTATTACTAGCACTGTTACAGCCTTTATAGGTCTAACCAAGACCACTGATGATATAAAACACTGCCTTCTGCTTAGTCCTGTCAGTGAGTTAGGACTAAATGATAATCACATATGTAACAGGGTCCCAAGCGGTTCTAAAGGGCAGAGCAAGGAGTGTAACAATTTGGAAATACCCTATAGAAACCTGAAGATATCAACTAGTTTTGTTTCTCATAAATTTGCACTTGCTCCATCTGTATTTTGTATCTATACAGTTGACATCACTCAGATATATCGGCAGCTGAGAGCAAAAGCTTATTATTTTATTATACCCACTGTTTACTGATTAAAGATACAATTATGATGTATATGCTGATGTTACAGGTTTTTGTTATTCTGAAATGAACCAGATGTATAACTGATTGCCTTTATGCTGGTAAAATGTGTTCAGAATGAGTGAGAAGTCTAATATTCATAATTTTACCAGCATACACAAAGTGACAGACTCTGGGTTATCAAACTTGCTTTTCCACCGATAACTATCTTTATGAGCATTACGCATATTGTGGTATCATGTGCAATGCCTTCTGTATTTCCATATGTTGCTTATCACTTTTATTCTATGTGCACATCTTTTAGCTAAGTGTGTATCTTACACAGGTAATTGTACAATCACTTCATTTTATATGCACAGTTATAGTAGCTGTGAATGTATTTAGTTTTATCTTTGGCAGCTTTTCTGTGTTGTTACATTAGAGCTCTTCTACCTTGTCCTCCACTGAAAATGGGCCATATCCCCATTGGTCATCCCAGAAAACAAAACACAAGGTGGGAGCACTGCTGCCTAACTGAAACCGTTAATAGAAACTGCAATCATGTTAACAGAGCCAGCTGTAGTGAGTAGAAATAAGTACAGAACTATTTAAAAAAAAACAAGCCAAACTGGTGCAATTACAATATCAGTAGGCTATATATAACAGATGGAAGAAAACCATGGCAAAAATTAGGATGCAGCATCCAGTAGGATAAAAGCACTCTCATCAAACTAAACAACTCTCAGTACAAATGTAGTCTGCAAAAGCCAAATTTGAGGTACATTTGCCCACCAAAGCCATGGACAACCACAAGGCATTCTTTAGCTAAGTCAGTAAACTCAAAGGCAATACACAATTGCGTGCAGAGTTCATTGTTAGTAGAGCCACTTATACTGAGCCAGAAGATATAGCAAACTTACTGGCTCAAAAATTCATCCCCAACCTTCCCTCAGCAAATACCATCATATATAACCCCCTCTCACTGTCAACAGGTACACAATGTTCTGTCGAAGGCACAAAACACTGCAGTGATGGGCTCAGACAAGTGAATGTCATTACCATCAAACAGTGTGTACATTATCTTCCTTCAGACAGAAAATGGATGACTGGATAAGTATTTAAAATTAACTCTTGGATTGCCTGCACCAGACCTCCTTGAAAAAGGAGACATGGTCTATGTACTGGAAAGGTATATATATGATTACAAGACTCAGTTGCCTTGTATTTCCTATGATCCTATGAACTCTAACCCTACTGTTGCCCTAACCCTATACATTATGATACTAAAACCCTTCTCTAACAGAACCACAATTCAGCCAATGTGTAATCTCAGTTTTGTAGCTGTGGTTTGATGAAGGTTGTTTTTAAGTGTGAGAGAAGAGTTCAGTTTTGTGATTCATTACTATTCAGTGTTTTGATGTCTGCGGTGGTGGTGCTGCTGTAGCGTTGTCGCCTCACAGTAAGACGCTGTCCGGTTTGATTCTCAGCTACAGTGTTTTCTGCGTGGAGACATGCGTGAATGGTTGTACCTTCGTTGAAGGTTGTGCATCAGGCCTGGCAAGCCAGTACGTAAAAATCAACTGCCAATCATTAGCGGACCGGAGTTCCGCTGTGGCGACCCCTAACCAGGAAAAGCCGAAAGAAACAAACAAACTATTCAGTGTTTTGTGCCTTCTGTCTTTTTTTCTGTATTTTGAGGTTCAATGTTTTGTGTTTTCTACATTTTAGGAAAGAAACACTTTAGAACATGGCCTCAGCAGCAGCACAAGTCCCTCCTTCCTTACCCTACTTCCAGTTACCTGAGCCAGTCTCTCTCTCTCTCAAACTAATACATTGAGTGGATTATAAGACTTTAAGAAGAAACTTTTCAGCTGCTTAATAACCAAAGGGTTGTCATTTCTCTTGCCTACTACCAGAATTTTCTCCAGTTTTCTACTTTTTCCTTCCCTCTTATTGTCTTTCTTGTTATCCATGCCTTTACCCTAACTATGCTAAAAAAAAATAAATACTGACAATTAGGAAATGACTCTGCTAAAACACACACACACATTAGTATATGCTTAGGAGTGGATCTGTAGCTGAAATTAGATTGCTGTAGCACTTTGATAAGGTTTACTATGTACTTACTTATCAATGCTGTATGTTTGTGTTTGCTGTATTATAGATTAGTGCTCATTGTATTTGCCTGTGTTGTCATTAACAATACAATTTTATTGGTTTTAGTGTATGGCATGGCTGAAATGGTCCATGCAGAATTTACTGAGGCTGTCTTCTTGAAGAATATATTTGTGTGAGTGTGTGTGTGTGTGTGTGTGTGTGTGTGTGTGTGTGTGTGTGTGAAATGCCCCAGTTGCTACATGGTGGTGGGTAGAGAATAAGGCTTGAACCTTGTACCGTGAGCCCAGGTGGCAAGAGCCGGAATTCCCTACCCACCACCATTAGTAAAAACATTGCAGATTTTTCCCTCATATTTGTTCTATTCCTCATAAAATCTGTGGTTTCTGCATTTGTGTCCTTACAAAGCCAGTAGTGCATTGGTGCAGTGGTAGCATTGTTGCCTAACAGTTACAGGTTATCTGGTTTGATTCTTGGCTGGGGTGCCTTACCTTCTCTGTGGAGTCTGTATGCCCTCCCTGTGTTTGTGTCCTCCCATCTTACAAAGACATGTGTCTGTCTGGAGTGTTTCTCCCTGGGCCTCTGCTAAAAATTAGCTTTTGTTCCAAGCCAGACTTTCCTGGTTAACAAATGTTAAAAATGACACACATTTGAATATCAGACTTCATATTCTTCAGAAAGTGCATGGTAATGCAAAAGCTTTTATTCTAGCAATTTGCTAAGTGTATAAGATGGATATTTGAAATTTGTCCCTATATTTGGGATTGTATTCCCCCATTATTGGCTTCATCCAGGTTTTTTGTGCTAAGGTTGAGAGCTATGGTAAGAAGTGAATTCACTGAATATGTTTGGGGGCTATATTCCCCCATTACTGGCTTTGTCCAGGTGTTTTTTTGCTAAGAGATTGAGAGCTATGGTGAGCATTGAATTCACTGAATGTTTGAGGGCTGTATTCACCCATTATTGGCTTTGTTCAGGTGTTTTGTGCTAAGAGGTTGACAGCTGTACTATGGTGAGAACTGAATTCACTAAATGGTAGTCATTAAAGTTTCCATCTTCCTCGTTCACAAAACAGCTGATTTGGCATAGTGGTATGTTGCTCTGACTGTTTTGCACAGGGTCCTGGGTTTAAGACTTGGCAGTGAAATGTATGGTGGTAACACAGCATTTTATTCTAGCAACTTTCCAACATTATACAAGCAATGTTTAAAATGTGTCCCTGTTTTTTCCAGATTTCTTTGTGCTGCAAAGTTCAGAGATACAGCTGAGTGAGTAGATTTTACAAGGAGCTGAGAGCTGCAGGGGAGCAAAAGTTTAGTGCTGCTTATGCTGAGTCTGCTTGCCTTGTTAATAGCACAACAGGTAGTATACTTGCTTTTGATGCAGAAGGCTGTGGGTTCTACTCCCACAGTAGATAAATGCATTGCTGATACTATACTGTGCAAAGGGGGTGGATGCTGCACTCCTTTTTGGTGAAGATACCTAGTAACTATGAACCTGTTATCAGTTTGTCATCCATTCCCTATTGCAATATTGCTAGCTTATCATTTATTTAGTGTAAGATAGGCAATTTATTCCTCAAGGGTAACAGGCACTTTATTTGTAGATGAAACAATGAAATACAAAGTTGTTTGCTAGCAGCAACCTCTTCATTAGTTACAGATCTCTTTAATGTGGAATTATTTAGATGAATTTTACTTCAGAGATTGTGCATATCTACTGATACTGGTGGACTGTAGAAGTTTGAGTAGACTTTTATGATGGAAATGTTCTGAATTGGGCAGTTTTGTCATTACTGGTGCATGCATTTTGTTTCATCGTTTACTGGAAAAATTTCGAAACAAATTTAAAACACCCTCTAAAACTGTACTGTATTGCACAAGGAATATAATTTAATACAATCAGGAAGGTGTATGAAAGAGCATGTGTATGTTTCGTGTGCAAGGGGCCTGTGATTTGAAAACAGCCCAAACCCAAAGTTAATCTGCCACTGGTAAAATGTATTTTTTTTAATGTGGGTTTCAATGCTGTTTCAGTGAATGTGAGTTTTCAAGGGCAGAGAAGTTTTAATGCTAAGTCTGTTTTCATTGTGAGACTGCATTGCTTTGTTTAGCAGATATGATATCTATTAGTGTTTGCGCTGTAAAATGCAAAATAAAACTTTCAAATGAAGTCCAAATCATCGCAGAAGTAAAGCAGTATGCACATTAGTGTTTATGTTTTTTGTTTATCGGCTTTTCCCGGTTAGTGTTTATGGTAAATGGGGTGAAATAGCCAAGTAATGGTTCATTGGAATGGCTGTAGGGGGGGAAGCTCCATTCGACCATGATTTTGTGAGGGGGAAAGGGCAGCAAACTCAGAAAGCCCCGGCTGAACTATACCTCTCAACTGTCCAGATTTTTGCAGAATGAGGAGATTTTTGCTTCTTATTTTTGGTTTGTTCCTCATAAAATTTGTGGTTTTCTGTCAAATCATTTAGGAATGAAGTCACTAAATAATGACAGACACTGAGTTTCAGACTTTATAACCTTCAGAAAAATGCATGCTAAATCAAAACCTGTTATTCTATCAACTGACTCAGTTTATACAAGAGCAATTTTTAGTACTGTTTATATGTTCCCCCAATATATTTGGCCTTGTCCAGATTTCCTGCATTAACAGGTTGAGAGGTGCGTGCAAATAAATTGCTTTATAGAATTAGGCATATCCAAACCTCTCAACTATATGCGATTTTGGCTCAAAATGTTGCTCTTCCCCTAATAATCTCTCTGCAAAATGGCAATTTTGATTGGAGGGTTTACAATTAATAAATAACTGTAATAATTAGTTATAGATTGCTTTTATTTCAGAAATGCATGTAGATTCTTTTATTTTGTCAGCTGCTCAAGTTAGCAGCACTAATGTTAAAAAGTGTCCCTTTTTTGTACTAATATTAAAAAGTGTCCCTTCTTTGCAGGTTCCCAGCTGTATTGTGTGGCTATTGTATATTTTTGAATCACATTTTTGGCCCATTTTTCATAAAATTGTGTTTTTTGGCAAATTAGTGGCAAATCATTAAAGACTGAAGTTAGAAAATAATGACAGACATTTCAGTTTCAGATTTCATACCCTTCAGAAAATTCATACTAATGCAATACCTACTATTCTATTATCTTTCTAAGTTTATAAGAGCAATATTTAAAAATTGTCCTTATTTTTGGGCATTTGTCCCACTTCTATGTATGGCTTTGTCCAGATTTCTTGCTCTGAGGTTGAGCGGTATGACAAATGTGTCAGGGCCATCCCAGTCAGCCAGGGACATTTCAAATTGTGACATACTTGTTGCACACCCCACTCCCCCATGTAGTGACTCTGGGTGTGTCCAAGCAAGGCAAGGAATAGTTATGCAGTGTAAATGTGCAGACTATCCCCCCATCCAAGGTAGACACAAGTACTACAATGGCTTTTCATCTGTCCTTGATTTTGCAGAATGTTCTGGTTTCTGTCATATTTTTATACTGTTGATTTATGCTTATTATTCAGAAAGTGCTTGTTGCTCTGTGTTTAAGTAGCAATGCTTTAACAACCATCTGGTAAGCTTGTCTGAGATTGTAAGATGCAAGTACGTTTTAATAAGCATACTGTTAACGAATTGCCAACATTGAAAGCCTTTCTGTTAATGCCATGCAGAAAATACTTACATAACTAGATAACATATAAGCCTTGGGTATTGAAATACATATGACAGTATTTGTAATAAAGGACAGGATTACATTATTTTAAGAGCTCATTACAGGCTTTACCTGCAGACTAAACAGAATGCCAATCTATCATGTGTGGTCCATATCCTGTGCAGTAATCCTTTAAGCAATGCATGTTGAGCTTGTTTCCTGTTTGCTTTTCATTTTTTACTTTGATCATGTTTTCCCCATGAAACAAGTAGATAGTTGTTGTCAGGCAGCAGGTCTTTTTTGGATAAGAAACATTTTTTCAAGTGGGGGTATCACAGTGATTGCTACTTTCAGCATGTTACTTGGTACTTTAATAAAGCTGAATATAAATTATAATTAGAACTGGATTGAAAGGAAAAGTGGTTTGAGTTGAGTGCTGCTTGTTTTTCTTATACTTGATTTTGACTAGAGTTAAAGTAATGTATTTAAAAAGTAATTTATTTTTTCATGCCTCACACACAACCTTTTTGTTTCCATCTATATATTAAGTAAGCTGCCATGCAGCCAATGGATTGAAATAATTTTTTTTCTACTACACTTTCCTTTTTTCTTGATTGGACTCTTATAATGATGGTTTGGCACCCAGGGCAGCGTATTTAATTAAAGTTGCAGTTTTTGTGGTTTTGATCATAGCTCCTCCCCTTTCTAGTTGGCCACACCCATACCCATTGACCCTACCCGTTCAGCTGTCTCATGCAGCCCCCCTTTGATTTGAAGTCACCAGCTGCCACCGAGTAATTTAGAATGCATATTATTTTTCTTCAGGATTTCAGCTTTATCATTTTTCAAAAGTTGGCTTGCATTTTTTCTCCTTGTATGTGTAATGACAGCTGCTCATCGTTTCAGTAAAAGAGTTCCTTTTTTATTTATTTCTGTCACCATATTTTGCACAATATTCTCAAACAAAATTAAAAAGATGATGGATATTTTTTTAAAATAGTTTCAACTTGGTGTGCATATCTTAATAATTTCTGATGTGGTATTTGTAAAAGATGATTAAAGCCTTGTTTTCTGAATATAAAAATATATGTCCCATTTGATGGTTTCTAGTCTTTTTCCTTCTGTGAAAAACATAGATATGAGGGGACCATTACTATTAGTCATACAACTTTGAAAATTAGGTGGGCTATCAGAATTTTGAAATTCATAAATATGAAACTCAAAGCTCTGATAACCTAAGTACATTCCTTGGAATATGACAGTAAAGGAAGAACTTCACTATTAAACATACAGTGTATTGTTTGCAGGAATGCAGTCACCCTTTACTCCATGATAAGTGAGGTTGCACCTCCCACACTCCTGCTACCTATATATGCCAACTCCAAAATAGCTCTAACTCTCAGGAGAGGGGAATATTCAGAGATGCAGCAATAGGTTCATAGGTTCATAGGTGTGTACTAGTATAATGGCCCTGGAGCCTTTACAAGCCTAACCCATAGAAGTGCTTTGGCATCATGCCGCCTGAAGTTAGCTCCCAGTGCCTGTATCAAGTAGAGCCAGTGGAGTGAACTTTCTATTACCCATCCACTCATCAAGATTTCTGTTGAAGAAGGACAGTGAGGTGCTCTGCTTAACATGTATGGGAAGTCTGTTCCAGAACATGGGCAGTCTCTGGGTGAGGAACCTGCCCCTCCAGCATGTTCTGTTGATTGAGGTAATAAGGTTGAGGTCTCTGGAGCATGTGGTGCGGAAGGATTGGGATTTCTTTAGATGTAGCATTTCTAAGAGAGCTGGGTCAGACATGGCTTTATAAGTCAAGCAGAGATCACCTCTAAGTAGGTGATATAAGACAGACAAATATCTGTAGTATTTTGAGTCTGCCCATGTAGGGCATATGCTTAATGCCTAGCATCCACTTTGTGAGGTACTTCTGTGGCCTCTCCAGCCGTTGCAGGTGTCTAGTGAGGTACATGCCAAATGGGGCATTATACTCGATAATTGGTGTAATGAGGGAAGAGTAGAGAGAGATGATGACCTCTTTCTTCCTGGATGCAAAAACCTTGGTAATGAGATGTGCTACATAGAAGGACATTCTGACCACAGTGGCAATGTGGTGGTCGAAGGAGAGGTTGCTGTCAACCTGTGTCCCCAGATCTGTTATAACGCCTTCAGTGTTCAGTGGGCTCCCATCAATGTGGTAATTAGTGAGAACTGAGTTTTTCCCCAAAGGGGATGATGACCCATTTTTTGGTGTTAAGCTTAAGGCCATGATTTTCAACACCAGCCCTTGGTCTCAGTGAGGCCTTTCTGTAGAGTGTCTGCATCACTTGGGGAGTTAATAATGGCTCCCAGCTTGCAGTCATCTGCGAATGTGGTCAGCCAGAGTCCCTTTGTGTTGGTCTGGACTTCTGAAAAGTATATGCCTAACAGGAGAGGACCTAGGACCAATCCCTGTGGTACTCTACTCGTGAGTGGTTGGCAGTCTGACTTGGAGTCTGCTACTTTCACACTGTGTGTGTTCTATCTGTGAGCCAGTTTGCAACCCACCTAGTGATATAGGGGTTGATGCCTCGTTTGGTGAGAATATCAATAATTCCTGAGTGAGGAATGGTATCAAAGGCCTTGGCCAGATCGAGGTAGGCTGTATGCACTGGCTTACCTCCACCACAGCCCTGGTGACTGACTCAGAGAAGTCAACCAGGTTGAGCAGACATGATCTCCCTTTCACAAAGCCAAATTGCGTGGGGTCTAGAGTTTGGAGATTTCGTATATATTTGTTAATCAGGTCCATGATGATGTGCTCCATAGCTTTACATATCAGACTTGTTAGGCTACTGGGGCAATAATTCCCAGGGTCTTTAGTTGCTCCCCCTTTAGGGAGAGGGATGGCTGTAGCAGTGCGCCAGTCAGTAGGGACAAAGCCTGAGGTGAGGCTGTGACTGAACAAGGCCCACAGATGTGGTGCCAGTTCACTTTATAGTTCATGTAGAACACGGCCATGGATATTATCGGGTCCCATGGAAGCTGTATTCTTGCCCTTAGACAATGCAGCTTTGAGCAGGGAGAAAGGAAATTCACCCCAGGGAATCACATCAGTTGCCATGCTAGACAGGGGTCCTGAGAAGTAAATAGTGTGGGAAGAAATAGCCAGTGAATTGTTATGGCTAGGCTTGTATAGGCCCTAGGGGCGATAGCCTAGTGCCAACCTATGAACCTGTGCTAAAGTAATCCTGGGTGCCTGGCATTCTTCTGGTACTGTGATTGGTCCTATGGGGGGGGGGGGTAAAGTTGTCACTGAATCTGTCGGTCAGTATTTTGGCAATATTTGTTGGCTCAGTATAGGAGATACCATTGTGCAGTAACTCAGAGCAAATCTGGGTATTGCCATGGAGGTCCTTGATATAGATATAGAAGGATTTGTGATTGTTTTTAATGTTTGCCACAATTCTGCCTTCATAGCTGGCTTTAGAGGATTTAATGAGAGATCTCAACTTTTTGTTGAGGCTAATAAGGGAGTTTTTCCCAGTCTTGGGACTTCACCTTTTTCTGCAACAGTTTCTTCCTTCTGTTGCAGAGTTTATTAATGGCAGAGGACCACCAGATTGGCTTCCCTTTTTTGGAAGAGAGCATCTTGGTTCTGTTGGGTATGGCTAGTTCCAGTGATTGATGTACACGTTCATGCAGTGCATTGGTGTATGATTTGGCAGTCATGTATTTTCCATTGGCATGGGTGCCGTGAAGTTAGCCACCTCTGTTTTTTTGATTCCTAAGTCAGCCTTGGAGAAGTTTTTCAAGGTGGTTACCTTTGCGGTGGGTGTGAGTGAGATGTGGATTTCCACGGTGATTAGTTTATGGTCGGATCTGACCAGGGAGGGACTGACTATTGGCGAAGAGCAATGGTCACCCATGTTAGTAATAACCAGGTCAAGGATGTTGCTTCTTTAGTGGGGGTCAGAATGAGCTGGTCCAGGTCATTGGAATTGAAGTCCAGGAAGAATTGAGCCAGTGTATTGAATAATTTTTCCAGTTGATGGAGGGGTAGTTGAAATCTTCTAGTAAGAGAGTGTTGGGTTGGACCTTGATAGATTTCAGGGTGCTTAGGAACGAGGAGTGAGAGTCTATGAACATGGATGGGGACCTATAGCTCTCTATGACCTGGATCGCCATCTTACCCAGTGTTAGTTGTACCTTTAGTATCTCAGATGCGTTATGCTGGGCTACTAGTCTGGAGGTGTGCATATCCTTTATGAATATGGAGACACCACTGTCTTTGGAGCTTTGGTCCATGTTTCCAGCTCAAAAGTTGTGAAATGCATTATAGCCTGGTAGTGCAGGTGTCCTTTCTGCTGCTTTAAACTATGTCTACACTAGCACAGATGTCAATGTTCTCCATTATGAGGAGTGCTTTGAGCGAGTGCATCTTGAGATTTAGACTTCTAGCATTGAGCAGCATGACCCTCAGATTACATTTATTTATAGCTGTTACAGTGGTAATTTGGTCTTTGGAACACTGCCTTAAAAAAGGCACTATAGGGGTAGCAAGAGCCCTAGCCAGTACCCGGAAACCCAGGGGTGACAGATGCAGGCCATCTCTGGCAAAGCATCGAGGTCTGTCAATCATGTCATCCCAAGCAGACAGATACTGGATTCCCTTAGAATGACACCAGAAACTTAGACAATTGTGGAAGTCAATCATTTTTTGTTTGTACTGCTGTATCATTCTGGCTGACAGTAGGATACTGCTCAGGGCTAGTATCATACCTGCCTGGGCCACATAATCCAAAAGCTCCAACATTTATCTTTTCATGTAGTCCAGTGAGGTGTGTCTCAGTCATTCACACTCACGTGGACAATGACAGAGTCATAGTTGTACTTGTTGTGGAGTGACCTGAGTGTGTGTGTTATGTGTTGGATTCTGGCACCTGATAGACAGCTGACATTTACCTTCTCCTTATTCAACCTAGTGAGTGGGACACCTGTGTACCTCACTTTTCAGTCACCTACTATCTATTTATTTATTATCACAGAAAAATTCTTAACATTTCAAGTAATACAGTTATGGTCTTTTAGTATACTATGGTGACCCTAAGAAATAAGCTTTACTTATACAAAATAAATAGACAGACAGATATATAGATAGATAGATAGATAGATAGATAGATAGATAGATAGATAGATAGAATGAATGTTACAAATGTTTCATTTTGCATAGTTTCTCCACGTCCCTGCTATTGTGAGTGTTTGAGACTGCAGTACACAACTTACATTTTATAGTACCCTCATTACCTTGTTTCTTTCTAAATATCAGATTTTTCAGTACAATATCAGTACATTTAAGTAAGGGAAGTACTTTAATGTACTCTAGCTTTAGACGAAGGGTCAGATTTCAAAAAGCTTGCCATCAGGGAAGTGACCACTTACATTGAGCATAGGCTGAGAGCATGTCTTTTGGAATATGGTCCCTGGTGTAAGCATAATTATAGATAGGTCTTACACCAAATCAAGCCACTTACATTGAGAACAGGTGTTCCCATATGGAGATATGAAGATAATTTGGAGCCTTCCTCAGGAAACCATATAAATATTCACTTGAAGCTAGACAGCGAGGTAAGGAACAGGAGACTGTGGAAACTCTGATGCCGTCAGTATTGAAGAGAGATAGGCCAGTGAGTTCCCATATGACAGAGCAATGGATGGCACAGGATGAAATTGAAGAGAATGTGGCTCAGGAAGATGGTGTAGAATGTTCTATAGAATGGCTGCAAGAAATGGAAAACAAGGGATGTGCGCTCAGTTTGGAAGAAAATGAGCTAAAAGAAGAGTTGCTTGATTTAATTGACTTAGACAGATATATTAAGATAAATGAAAGAAACAGACTGCAGAAGGTCAGTAAAACCCAAAAAGTCAGAAATCTGATAAAACAAATGCACACAGTAATTAAGACTCTTCATAGAGATCCATGTGATATAACAGAAGTAGACAGGATATATTTCTGTGCAGCTAAATTAATAACTGATAAAGTTCTACCACAAGATCACAGGGTAGTGAGGAAAAGGAAGGGGAGAAATCAAATACCATGATAAAGCAATTAAGACGAGAAGTGTCACTGTTATAAGACTATAGAAGAGGGAATAGATCAACAAAAATGCTAACCAAGATAGATGTGATAAAATCAATGCACAGTATAAGAAGAGTGGGATCTATCATGCGCCATCACAAATAAACTAAAATTTTCAGCACAGGAGGAAAAACTTAAAAGATACAAAGATAAATATAAAGGAAAAGTACAAAATAAGTAATTTATTGATGACCCAAAAGGGTTTTATAGAGAATTGGGAAACAAGGTAAAAGGAATTGAAAGACCACCAAAAAAGAAGAAACAGATACGTTTTGGAGATAAATGTCTATGAAGATCCTGTGGAACATAATAAAGATGCTAAAAGGATAGAATAAATAAAAAAGAAAGAAATTTAAAGGTACAGGATATGAAATGGGATGTAGTAACAGCCAGAGAGATTGAAACAAAGTTAAGAAAAGCCTCTAATTGGAAAACCCCAGGCGCAGATGCAGTACCTAACTTTTGGTTAAAATTATTAACATTTTTGCACGAAGATTTAACATGAGTAAGAACTATTTATATGCACCCACGAACAGACATCAACATGGCTAACAACAGGAAAAAACAATGCTCCTACTTGAGTGAACCTGCAAGCTACCCTAAAAATTATAGACCAATAACTTACTTCTGACAATGTATAATCTATACACTGGTATTGATACTGAGAGAATTTATAGTCATATAGAAGAAAACTCAATTATGGCAGCAGAAAAAAGGGCAATAAAAGAAAGTCATATGGAAGAAGGATCATTTGTTGTTAAATAAAGTCATAGGGGAGAACTGTAAAAAGGGGAAGATTCTCAATATGGCATGGGTTGTCTACAAAAAAGCATCTGATTGCATCCCTCATTCATGGATAAAAGACTGCTTAAAAGTGTATAAGATACACCCCAGACCATTACAATGACCATGAAACAGTGGCAAACCACTTTTTAATTAAGCCATGATAAAGGACAAATTATTATCCCAGGGATAAACATTCAAAGCGGGATATTCCAGGGTTGCTCCCTGTCACCGCTGCTATTCTGTCTTGCGCTTAACCCTTTGAGCTGTTTACTTAACAGATTAGGCCATGGCTATAATTTAGCTCCTAGAAAATAACAAAGTTTAAAGACTTCTCATCTTCTCTTTGTCAATGATTTAAAACTGTATACTTCATCAGATGAGGAACTGAAAGCACAACTGCAGGTTGTCACAACTTTTTCAAATGATATAAGAATGTCATTTGGTCTTGATAATTGTACAAAAACAACCTTTAAAGCAGGAAAACATCAGTTTGGGACAAGAATGTGATATAAAAGAACTTCAGCAAGAGGGAGTGTATACATATTTGGGACTTGATGAAGGATCAACAATAAAATATAAACAAATGCAAATAAAACTAAGTAAGGAATACTTTAGAAGACTTAAATTAATCCTGAAAACAGCCTTGACTTCTAGGAACAAGATCCAAGCTATAAACCAATTTGCTCTTCCTGTACTAACTTAGAGTTTTGGAGTGATTGGTCCCAAAACATGTTGGATAGATTAGACAGGAAAACAAGAAGGATGCTTCATGCTCACCAAATGATTTATAAAAATCAGTGTATACCAAGATTATATATATTTCTCGTTCCAAAGGAGGGATGGGCCTTCTTGAAACTGACTACATGTATAGGTCCGCAATCATTGGACTCAACACATATGTGCTGACCTCACAAGACCCAAACATAGTGAAAGTTTTGAAACATGAGGAGAATAAATCTAAGATGACTTCTCTGCTAAATATAGCAGAAGCATATTGGCATCAAGCAGGGATGGAAATCAAACCGGAAGTAGATAAAAATCAGGCAGCAACTGAATGTGCCAAAAAACAAAAGAAAGAATATAAGGTGAAGGACCAGATGAGAAGGCAAGAAATGTGGAAAATGCATAAATATAGTTGCAAGTATAGAAAATTTCTGGAAGAACCTCATGTTGATCAGGAACAAATGCAGGAATGGTTAAGGAGAGGCAGATTCAAACCAAAAGATGAAAAAGTTAATATTGGCAGCCCAAGATAGTGGGCTATGTACACATTGGTTTACAAAGTCCTTTGAACATGTGGGAGAAACAGATAAATGTAGGTTTTGTAAAACAGAATTGGAAACCGTTGCATGCCTTGTTGCTGGTTCTAACATACTAATAACAGAAGGACTATATACTGAAAGGCATAATAATGCGGCGAGACTGTTGCACTGCAGATTGTGCAAACATTATGGTATCGAAGTGGCTGACAAACACTGGAAACGTAAGCCACAAAGCATTATAGAAAATGATGAATTTTATATCACATGGAATCACCCGTTACCAACAGTTCAATAGATAGATTCTAGATAACCAGATTTAGAGGTCCATGAAAAGAAAACAGAAGCAGCATTTATCATTGAAATTACCACACCCAACAACTACAGTGTCTTGTGTACAGAGGGACACAAAGTCATAAAATATCAGGACCTGCAGGCAGAAATGAGAGCAATGTGGAGGAAAGATACCCAGACATTGCAAATATAATTAGGACAACAGGGCTTATAAAAAAGAATTTGCAATCATATTTAGATATGTTACCAATCCTTATAACCCCATACAAATTGCAGAAGGAGTCGTTATTGGGCACTTTTGGCTAACATCAAAGATTGCAACAATACTAATTTCATGAACTTTAATTGTACTTTAATGTAGGAATGGGGTTCATTCGTATCATGGTATTAGAAACCCAAAAGATTTCTAGAAATTAAAAAGAACAGGCCTTTCAGAATCAGGGCAGACTTACACTGAGAGCATCTCTTTTACGATCTGCTCCAAAGTATATGTATTTTCTCTAAATGATCTTACACTTTTAGTATCCCTGTAGTCACAGTTATATATTTTTTTTTTCTTATTTCAAGGGGATCTCATTTCTACTCTTCAGTTTCTTTCCTCTAGATGAATAGGAACCATATTACTATTGTTCAAAGCAATGGATTCCTTTTCTATGAGAAGCATTTGTAAGTGAGTGGTATGAATTTAAATTTACATTTACTATTGACTGTTTCAAAATTCACACCTGGTTTTAGGGTCAAGTAAAGTACAACAGTTGTTCCTATCTAATACCCCTGCTCACTCATTCTGAGTTAGACTGCCCTTGCCCTTTTCATTTTATTCATGTAACAATGACAATGGTGAAAACACTAAATTGATTTTCTATTCCAGTTTTGTCAGCCATAAAATTTCACGTTTTGCTACTCTAATTTTGTTTTACGCTGAAACCACCTCTGATTAAGCCACAGTTTCAAATTTCCATAGGAACTGGCATATACTGTATGTCTAAACCTACACCAAAGTACTATATAAGTCTTTATATAGCTGCATGGAATCAGCAATACCCAAAAGGACAAAATCATTCTCCTCAAGCAAGAATAAACCTGTCTGGTGGACATCTGCAATAAATAAACTCTATAATAAAAGGAAAATAAATTGCTTCCAGTTAGGCACCTGCTCCTTCTTGTTCCTGGACAGCAATATCTCCTTAGCCTGATCAAGCAAATAAGAGCACTAGGGAAGTCCAACAAAGCAAACTTTGAGTCCAAACTGGCCACATCTGCTAAATACAATCATAAGGCCTTCTTCACATATGTCTGCAATCTCAAAGGAAGCATGCATATCTGCTCACAACTGGTGCTGAGTGACACCACATACACAAATGCCATAGATATAGCCAACCTGCTAGCAAACAGGTTCATTGAAAACTTCCCCTCTCTGTGCCCCCAATCAGTAAATCATGAAATTCTCACCACATATCCCCCTCCCCTTATCTCTAGAGTGCAAGTCATCACTGCCCTCTCAAAGGCAAAAAATACAGCCTCCGTGGGACCCGATAACACCCCAGGCTCCATCCTACATGAGCTCAGGCATGAACTTGCAGCACCATTAGGCACACTATTCAATCAAAGCCTGAGTACTGGCTTCATCCCAGCCAAGTGGAGGATGGCCATTTGCACAAATGTGAAGCGTCCACCGATTCAGGAAATTATAAACCCATCAGCCTTAATGGCCTGATCTGCAAGGACATGGAACAGATTATAATGGACCTCATTAACAAGGACAATGGCAACCTCCAAACCCTTGATCCCACACAGTTTGGTTTCATAAAGGGGAGATCATGCCTGTTGAATTTGGTCAACTTCTTTGAGACAGCCACTAAAGCCATGGATATGGGGAAGACAGTGCACACCGCCTACCTTGATCTGACCAAAGCCTTCAATACTATTCCCCACTCGGGTACAATAGATAAACTCTCTCAACTAGGCATTGATCCGTATGTTACCAGAGGGATAGCAAACTGTCTCAATATTAGAATCCACCAAGACAAAATAGGGAAAGCCACCTCAAGCTGTAGACCCATAATAAAAGGTGTACCCCAGTAATCAGTCTTGGGTCCTCTGCTGTTTGGGATATACTTTTCTGAGGTGCAGGCCAAAACCAGTGGCCTTTTGCTGACCAAGTTTGCAGATGACTGTAATCTGGGCTCTGTCATCAATTACCCTAGTGATGTGGAAGGATCTCACCCAAACAAATGACTGGTGCCAGAAACATGGCCTCAAACTGAATGCCAAAAATGCATCATCATTCCCTTTGGGGAGAGTGATGTCCCCACAAATTATCACAATAATAACAAGGTCCTAAGCATGCCAGCAGTCATGAGGGACATCGGCAACCAGGTAGATAGCAAACTGACTTTTGACCACCAGATTGCCTCTGTTGTATGGAAAGCTTTCTACATGGGCCACCTCATCTCATCCAGGGACAAGGAGGTCATAACATCCCTGTATTCCTCCCTTATAAGACCCATTATTGAGTACAATGCCCCTTTCAGCATGTTTCTCACAAACAGCAGCTGGAGAGAACACAGAGGTTCTTCACCAGGAGAATCCAGAGCCTCAAACATCTACCCTACACAGATAGGCTAAAAGCCCTGTCCCTCTACTCAGTCTCATACAGACTCCTCAGAGGTGCCCCCTGTCTGGCATACAAAGCAATCAATTTGATGGAACTGCTGCATATCCGCAAGTTAAATACCACTCGAGTAACACACACACACGACCTCAGCCTGGTCTGTGACATCAATAGGACTTGTTGGGTGACAGATTTGTGTTGCAGACTCCCCCTTCTGTGGAATAGACTCCCTCTCCACGTCAAGGAGAGTACCTCATTAACCCTTTTTAAGAGCAATTTGGATAACTGGATGAGGAACAGAAAATACACCCCTGGGATTTCACCTGTGTCCCAGCTGGACAGGAGCATCAGGTGCTGACTTGTTGGAACATGGGCTAAATTCTTGGCTTGGCTTGTAAGGGCCTCAGTGCCAATAGCCTGGTAACCTCCTATGATCCTACGATTCAAAAATTACAAAGTTGAAATTCTTTACTATTAAATTTGAAAGTGACTGACCACATACATTAGGGTCACATATGACTAACAAGCAAATTCTGTTTATTATATCTGTCAAGGTCACATTTCAGTTAATAATAATGGTGAAACAAAAGGGAGATATGTATGCATATTCCCCTTTTAAGCAGGTACTCTTATGTGCTGGTCGTTCTGCATCTTAACTCAGATATGGCAAATTTATTTAGTATTTTAAAGTGACTGCTGAGGAACTGCATTTATTTATTTATTCTTTATTCCTGTGTTCACCATGCAAGAAAACAATAACACAACTGGCTACATTTAAGAGTGACTCTGGAGTAATGCATTAGTTAAATGAATTGCTCAGACATACACAGTATGCAAATGAGAGCTTAGGGCTTCAAGAAAACACAACCAACAATTACATATATATATATATATATATATATATATATATATATATATATATATATATATATATATACACATATAGATATATATATAAATGTATTACGTGTGTGTGTGTGGGGGGGGGGTGTGGGGGGGGTGGGGGGTGTGTGTGTGCATTCATTTTAACAAAGCATGGAATATGGAATAGTAGTGGAGTATTTTTTTATTTTACTTACACTATGGCAGAATCATATCTATTTACTCCTTCACTAGTCTGTAGTAAAAATTATTACTACAAATAAATTTAGATTTAAATACAAATGGAATGTGATTTATAATAATGAAACAGCTGTTTATAATATCGTATTTAATATTAACATCTGCATAAATGCAGCTATCTTCTGTTACATAGGCTATCTTCTATTACATAAATAATTTTTCTTAAGAATCATACGCTTCTCCCTCTGTGTTACCTTCTTAACCTGCTGTCTAAGAAATGAGAAAAAAAGGTATGGTATTACACATGAATTATATTAAAACAAGCTGCAATCAAATATCTCAATGGCACACAGGCATGTACACTCACAACTACCGGGCAAATCTGATTTTATTAGTTTGCTCAGATGCTAGCAGAGCCTGCAGGCATGGAATGAGATAAAGTAGAAGAAATCAGCTTAACCATCCTTTGGGCTAGGGACATCGTCCTGTCCTGTCTCCCGCTTGAATGCCATTGTGTTGATGGCCAGCTGGCATGGCTTGACTATGGCTTTTCCAGCACTGTAACCTGGGAAGCTTAATGTTGTATGCAGTCAATATTTCTTCATGCCACTAGATAGAGTAGAATAAATTAGAATAAATTAGAGAACATTTCATATATTTAAGTGTGATACAATAGGTGATACTGCACAGTAACTGCTGCCATTCCCACTGTCAGTTGGCTAAAATAAGATCTTTTTTATCCATATTTTCTCTCCTATGTATATCGCTGGTATTAGGGCAAGCTATACTGTGAGGCAGGATGACTCATACTAGTTTTGAGTAGAAGACATGATATCAGAAATGGCAATGATTCTGTTATGTGAACTGTAGGTTCTAGAGTGTTAACATAGACATAACTGTGCACTCAAGTGCATTCATTGTCTATCCTAAAATAAGATATCACCCTCTGGCTTTCACAGTAAATTTGAAGCACACATTCTGCCTATACATTATATTATATATTTACTAAAAAAGTCCATAAGAGTGAGTTGTTCATTATTATTTAATTGAAAGCAACCTATTATTGTTAGATCTAATTGACAGCTATATATACATTCTTTGGATGTTTTGATTTAGATGTAACATCTGAAGAAGCAGTATTTATAATGCAAAAGCAGTAACGTTCATTAAATGCTGACTTCCTGCTCTTATTTTTGAGTCTGTTTTGGTTTTTGGAGTAAGACAGCGACTGCCGACTTGCTTTGTCTCACTCTTATGGACTTTTTTAATATAATATTTTTTAACACTGAATGACTGACAGAGATATGCTAGGAAATACAGACATTATACCATGCGGTAAGTCAGGTTATTTTTTCACCTAAAACTTTCTGCATTGTTTCAAGTAGTACAAAGCAGCAAGCTTCAAAATTATACTTTTACAATATAAGACCAGCAGAAACCTATTACGTTCTCATATGAAGATAAATTTACACAAGCAGACTTCTTTAATAAATGTTCAAAACAGTCAAACAAAAAAGAGCCCAAGTTAAACAAAGTGAAATCCATTTTTGTTTACACTTCATTTTAGCTGCTAATTCAGTAGAAAGAAAGCAGTGTTCAAGGTGTGATTCACTTTCAACCTGCCTGACCAGCATTTTGAAGCAAATATGATACGGTCTCTGAGGGTGGAAAGAAGTTATTGCTTTTATTGTTTCCAGCAAGATTTACAGCCATCTAATTTAAAAAGCTAGCCCTCCTCCTTTGAAATTACAGAGCTCATTTAAGCCAGAGCGATGCTGAGTTGGACAATTGTAGTACAGGCTTGCCAGGTCATAGTACAAAAGAGACACAGTGGTTGTAATTATAAGATAAATGTTTCTACTGAGGACCACTTTCGACTAAAACCCCCTTTCTTAAGGGATCTATAATAGGTGCACAATTTAATTAAATGTATCTTTTAAATCTAAGCAAAGTTTTCACCGTCACCCCTTATCCACAGCACAGCATCTTAAAAAGCTGAATTTGTATGCCATTTCTTTTTTATTATTGAGATAAGCATGTTAATAAAGCATGTTTTTATAAACTGGTTCTGTTGAATGTCAGCATTTATATGAATGCATCTTTTTTCATGTTACACTGCTACATGTGTGTCAGTACAAATAATGATTCCAACATTCCAGTGCCATTTTGAAAATTTGGACATAGAGCTTACCAAGGTCTGTCTGTCAGATTATCAATTTTTATGTTTGATATGTATGTGTCTATATGATGGTTGCCAAACTTGTTGTCAAAATTCTAATTCATGAAACTCTTTAGTGTAATTTCCAGAATGCAGTTCCTGAGTTTTCTTCTGGAATATTGAGGTTAAGGTATCCCTGGGATTTCTTTGCCTTCCAGTATGCTACAGGCTTGCGACTGTTACATATAAATAGGTGAGACACAGCCCTCCATGTCAAGAGTGCAGGGACAGCTTATCACTTTTTAGTAAAAACACCTTTTTAGTTCATAGGTTGTTACTAGCATGAGGTCCACAAGACCTTAAGGAGCCAAACTCATATGCACGCTTGTGTGCATGTATTAGTGTATGTGTGTGTGTGTGTACGTGTGTGCATGTGTGTATTTATATATATATATATATATATATATATATATATATATATATATATATATGATGAGAGAGAGAGAGAGAGAGGAGGAACATTATGATCATGTCTCCAATCATAACAAATTAACAAACTTATTATTTGTTTGAAATGCTGATGTCAAGAAATTCACCTTCAGAAGGAAGCAAAGCAATCGAGAAGTGAGTCTTTGTAGCAATTTAAAGAATACATTATAAGATTTCTAAACAGAGAGACCTAATTATAATTCCTTGTGAGTGATAGTGCTTTATTTCCTCCATGAAAAAGAAGTGTAGGAAGCTAGGACTTCAAACCATTTCACAGCTTTGCTTTAAAATATTTAGTGTTGCCACACAGACAGCAGGCAGTAAGTGTCTTTGAGAGAAACTCATAGCTTTAAAAGCCGTTAGACACTTCGCTCTGCTACAGTCTTTGTTTTAGAGGGTGTAACAGCAAAGTACCAAATGGCATTAAAAGCTCTTTTAGCTTCTGTGGTGATCAGCAATGGTCATTGTTATGATCTAGCATGAAGACTGACCTTAACAACACTTAGAGCTGCCTACCAAGCCTGCATGTTTCCCAACTGTGTGCATAATTGTGGTAGTGCATGAACTGTACATACACACAACCACACAAACACACGTCTGCACATGCAAACACATACTAATTTACAGATGTAGTACTCTACACCTAATGGAGGAGATATTGATGCCAGTATCAATGAAAAAGCATTGAAAAATGGAATGTTAATAGCCACTGTGCATGTTCTGAGCATTAACCTGTGCTCCGAGCCCTCTACACCCCCTGATCATTATATATACTAACTCGTAGTCTCACATCCCTGGACACAAATGTTGATCATCCATTTCTGTTGACAAAACAGATGGTGATGGCTTGTCTGTTCAATGATAAATACTAAACCCATATATATATATATATATATATATATATATATATATATATATGTATATAATTTCTATACATCCATACATAAATACATAAATATCTAAGTATATATATATATATATATATATATATATATATATATACATACATACATACATACACACACACACACACATATATATATATATATATATATATATATATATATATATGTATACATACACACACACGCACACATATATATATATATATATATATATATATATATATATATATATATATATATATATATATATAGAAATGTACACATACATATACACTTATAGATAGATATATCTATATGTCTGTATGGATGTTGGATGCCCAATCAAATGAACAGTATGACACCACCTGTCTGGCCAAAACCATTTAGTTGAAGCAGACAGATGGTTGACAGGTGTGCAATATCTTCAGTCCCCAAATAGGGCTTGAAATGAAATTACTTTTTGTTTTGCAGCTTTGGTGGTATCACTGTTTCCAGAAATGACATCCCAAGGTTTTCAGTGTTTTGATACTGAATTATAATGATTTGATAAGATGAGGTCTGATTATTCACAGTAAATCCTATTTTATTAATAATAGCATTGCACAACACTACACAACACTCATGCTACCAATTATTATTATACTTCATCTAGGACGGTTTCAGACCCAGTAATGGCCTCGACCCAATAATGGCCTCTCACTACTGAGTAATTATATTTTAAAGTTAAACTTGCTATGTCTTGTTCCTCATATCACTCTTTTAATAACCAGTTCTAGTTTTAAAAATCCTATTTTTCCTAAGATGGTGAAAAGCATTACACCTTGCTTACTATGAAAATCTTGTACATTAATTTTCAAGACAACTGTTAAAACTGGAAAGAGAGGCATGATGATATAATGGTTTAGAACTACTAATTAATCTGCAGAATAGTTAAAATTATTATTTATAAGGCTTTATGTTATTATTCTTTAAAATTAATAATGCAAACTTGTTTGGAGTTTTTAAACTACGTATGTATTAAAATCTGCTTATTGTTTGCACCTCTGTGTCATGTTACCTTTTTATAATGGACTAAGTTTTGCTGTCTTTTCATGTGTAGGGAGCATCACAGACACCACACACTGAGTGCATTTTTAAAGACAGGAAGAAAATCATTCTATGACCGTAGTGGTGTACCTCTATAGTAGGGTTCAAGGTGGAGGATTCATAGTCCACTTTGTCAAATTCAAAAGAGTGTTCATGGAGGAGCAGTATATTGACAGTAATCCTTCACCATTGGGTGGTCATTAAAAGTCTGTCTGGTGGCAAAGTGTGAAACCAGGCTGGAAGGAGGCATTAGCTTGTTACTGCTGCGAATCAAAAACAAGCTGTGAATAAACATCCATATGGAAAATTTTACCAACAGATCGAAGACTGGATACAGGAAGGAAAAGTTCTACACCAACAGGATCTGAAATTAACTTGAAGCCCCAATGGGCTTCCTTGAAGTCTGAGTGAGAGTCTTCCCCAGTAATCCTATCAAAACAAATGATTTGATAAAAATAAGTGCTAAAACCATGACTGTGACCCAGGTGAAATAAGCGTTCCAGACACTGGAACAGAAGCATGGAAGAGGGTGGGCATGGTGACAAATGCCACTGTACCCATACTAGGGTTTATGAGTGGCAGAATGGTTAACCTTTCAGCATAGTAAGTGGAGTCTTGCCATGAATTGGGGATGTGGACTTGGTGCCACAACACTAGTTAGGGAAAACCTCATTGAGCACATGGGTGTGAAGATGTACATAAAATGGTATGTTCAAATCTTACAGAAAAGCAAGTGCCTGCATCAGTCATGAGAGCAGTGTTAGCTATGAACCTATGAACCTAAAACCTCATTGAGCACATGAGTGTGAAGATGTACATAAAATGGTATGTTCAAATCTTACAGAGAAGCAAGTGCCTGCATCAGTCATGAGAGCAGTGTTAGGGCCTAAAACTTGAAACACCCTCCATGCTTTCTTTGATGAACACGGACACTGCCAAAAAAACACAGACATGACACCCTTGCCTCAGTTTTGTTAACTGCTAGAGGGAATGAAACAGCTGAAGACTTATAGGAGTGATTTGTTTATTGACATATGATCATACGATTGAAGTGATTCCTAGTCTAACAGCCTTAAAAGGCATTTTTAAGCCTATCCATGCTATCCAAATGTAATGGATTGTTTGGATCTCACAGGTTTTGTGTAGAATATATAAAACCTGGGTGTGGATGGTCAAGCATTTACAAGCTCCCTATTTCTAATAGGGACATAGGTGCCAGGCCAAATGTCAACTTATGATTCTCATGCACTGATCCAAGTGGCGTGACGGTTGAGTAAATATAGGGAAGAACTTTACTTCACATGAATGGGAAGTCTGTTCACGAGAAGGGGCAGCCTCCAAGACACATACCTGTCTGTTCAACATCTCTAATTTATGCTGCTGGTGAGGTTGAGGTTCCTGGATTGGGTGTTTCTGATGCTATTTTTTGTGACTGTGCAACAGATCCATTAAAGCTGGATAGAAGGTGCTTTGCAGGCCAGGCATAGATCACCTCTTAGCAGTCTGTAGGTGACACCATGTAAGGATAAGGTTTGAGGTGGTCTGCGTTGAACATCTTGACTACACCATGTTTTCTCTTTGTGAGGAATTTCTGTGGATGCTCCAGACATTGCATATGCCTTGTCAGGTATATATCAAAAAGGGCATTTTACTCAATGATCGGTCTAATGAGGGCTGAAAAGAATAGAACAATGATATCTTTGGACCTAGATGTTATACCCTTGCTTATAAGTTGGGCAGCATGGGATCATTTCCTTACTATATTAGACACATGATGATCAAGGGCCAAGTCGTGGTCTACATGTGTTCCCAACCCCCTGAATACTGGTTGTATCCTTGGGGGTATATTATCAATGTAGTAATTTGTGGGGATGGCTATTTTTCTGAAAGAGATTATTATGCATTTCTTGACATTGAGTCTTTTATTTTTTTTTTATTTATTTATTTAACATTTGTTGACCGGGAATGTCCGACTAGGTTCCACAGATCCTGTTTTCAGCGGAGGCCCGGGGAGAAATGCTCCAGAAGCATGTCTTTAGAATGTGGGAGGAAACCAGAGTACCCGGAGGAAACCCACGCGAACGCAGGGAGAACATGCAAACTCCACACAGAAGGCACCCCAGCCGAGAATCAAACCGGAGAACCTCTTGCTGTGAGGCGACAGCATTAACCGCTGCACCACTGCGCCGCCCGTCTTACATTATGATTCTGGCACAAGTTATTAGTGTGTGTCAGGCCATTATGGAGGGTGTTTGTGTCATTGCGAGATTCAATAACTGTCCCTAGATTACAATTTGTTTGTGAGCTTAGTCAGCCAGAGGCCTCTGGCATTAGCATCAACTTCAGACACATAGATTCCAAATAGAGGTGGCCCTAGCACTGAGTTCTGTGGGACCCAACTAGTGGAGGTGGAGTCCCTTATTCTGACCTCTTGGGTTCTATCTGTCATCCAGTTAGCTAGTCAGTGGGTGACATAGGAATTTATACTCATTACAGCTGAGTGTGTCTACAGGCGTTTCTTCAGTTAACTCATACCGATGTCTCTAGGTGTCAAATATTGCTTGTTCATATTTGCAACAATAATTCCAAACCATACTACATTTTATTTTAAAGCATACATGATGCCAAACACAATTGTATGGGTATTTGACCCCAGTCTAATACAGCTAAAGAGAAATTGTATATTGTGTGTATACTCTTTATTTATATTGTAATAATTTTCACATTTCTCTAAATATCTCAACATTCAGATAACAAAGACAAAACTGAGTAACCTCACACAAAAGCTCTCTGTTGTAGGAAGAAAATCCTACTAGCAGTATGTATCTTGCTTGAATAGTAACTGAGATATCATAAGCTGATTATACATTGCAAAATTAATATTCACTGCTTTTATTCTGGCTTATAAAATCCAGTTTAAAGCATCAAACTGAATGAATTCCACCGATGTAAAAACTAATTTATTTTGAATGGTTTGCCATTAATGGTGCCTTCTAGTAACACTTATGGTTCCAGAGATATAAATATTTGTTTGAACCATAAGGTGATAACCTTAATTTTTTAAAGACTCAAGCCACACCCACTGAGAGTTAAAGGTGCACACTTAAGAGAACTGTAATGCAAGGAGCTAATTTCATGAGCTTATCTACAATGCCTGAGTGGTGTATTGTTACAAGTGCAGTGGTTTGGTTAAGATAGGCAGTATGCACTGATTTGCCCTCATTCATTGCTTTGATGTCTATCTTGAAAAATTCCACAAGGGTGGGTAGTCATGACCTACCCTTAATGAAGCCAAACTGAGTTGGATCCACTGTTAGCACATGTTTATCATCAATTGTCGTATCAGAGATTATTCTTTTCATGGCTTTACGTATGACACTAACCAAGCTTACGTGTTATAGGTTCCTGGATTGCTCACCCTTGTGGATAGGTACAACAGCTGCAGTCCTCCATTCATTCATCACAAAACCTGTTTGAATGCTTTAGTTATGTAATAATTCTAGTGGGCCTGACAGGTTTATTTTCATGCTATTATGGAGGCAACCTGGGATATTATCAGGTTCCAGGGATACAGTGTTTCTGACCTTGGCTAGCATTTTTCAGACATGTTCCCTTGTAATAGTTTGGGTTATTATGTTTAGGGATGTATTCCTGAGAGGTGTCTGTTAATGAAAATGGGGTAGGATTTGAGCTGACCTTATCATCCAATTTTTTAGTTATATCCTCAGGCTCAGTTTTGGTGGCTTCATCTGTAATCATACCTCTCAACTGTCCAGATTTTTGCAGAATGTCCAGATTTCTATTCATATTTTTGGTCTATTCCTCATAAAATTTGTGCTTTTCTGCCAAATCACTGAGTACTGAAGCCACTATATTTTGATATACATTTGAGTTTCAGACATCATAGCCTTCAGAAAAAAGCATACTAGCACAAATCCTGTTATTCCAGTAACTTTCTAAGTTTATAAGACCCGTATTTCATAGGTTGGTACTAGGCTATTGGCCCTAAGGCCTATACAAGCCTAGCCATAACAATTCCCTGGCTATTTCTTCCCACACTATTTACTTCCCTGGACCTCTGTCTAGCAGGGCGACCGATGTGATCCCCGGGGTGAATTTCCTTTCTCCCATCCAATCGTAAAGGTTCCTTTTGAAGAGGGCCAAAGAGGTGCTCTGCTTGACATGTATGGGCAGTCTATTCTAGAGTCTGGGGAGTCTATGGGTCAGGAACCTATCCCTCCAGCATGTCTTGTTTATTGTGATGACAAGGTTTAGCTCCCTGGAGCATGTGGCTCTGAGGGATTGGGATTTATTTAAGTGTAGCATGTCCAACAGCTATGGGTTTGACATGGCCTTGTATGTTAAGCAGAGATCGCCTCTGAGTAGATGATATGTGGCAGAGTATAGCTGGAGTGTTTAAGGCGGTCAGCATAGGGCATCTGCTTTAGGCTTGTGATTCTTTTAGTGAGGTATTTCTGTGGCCTTTCCAGTTGTTGCAGATGTCTTGAGAGGTACATACCAAACAGGGTATTGTATTCTATAATGGGTCTAATGAGGGATGAGTACAGTGGGACAATGACCTCCTTTTTTCTGGATGAAATGCCCTTAGTGATGAGGTGTGCCACATAGAAGGATTTCCTGACTGTTGTGGCGATATGGTTATCGAAGGTGAGACCACTGTCCACCTATGTCCCTAAGTCTCTTATCACACTTTCTGTGTTTAGTGTACTGCCACCTATGTGGTAATTCATGGGTATGTGTTTTTTCCCAAAGGGGATAACTATACATTTCTTGGCATTGAGCTTGAGCCCATGGCTCTGGCACCAAGCATCTATTTCTGTAAGGCCCTTTCGTAGAGTATCCACATCATTTGGGGATTCAATAATGGCTCCCAGTTTGCAGTCATCTGCAAACTTTGTTAGCCAGAGTCCCTTAGTGTTGGCTTGTATTTCAGAGAAGTAGATGCCAAACAAGAGCGGTCCCAGGACTGAACCCTGAGGTACTCCACTTGTCACTTGTCTGGAGCTGGATTTGGAGTTGGCTACTTTTACAGTGTGGGTTCAGTCCCTATTTTAGGCCTTTGTTCCCCCATTATTTTAGACTTTGTCCAGATTTTTTTTCACTAAGACATTGAGAGGTATGTTTGTAATTAGCTCATCCCATTGCTGTTTCTTGCCTTTGAGGTTGCAGACAGAGCTGAAGAGTGCCTTATGATTGTCCTTAGCCAGTGAGTTTGCTTTTACTTCAGATTTGGCTTTGATAAATTTAATTAGTCCCCCGAGTTCTTTATTAAGTTTGATGAGGGACTTCTTGCCGTACTAAACATTGCACTTCTTATTTTGGACATAACTTTCTTCCTTTTTTTTTATTTTATACAACCTGTTTATGCTGGGTATTCCATCAGGGTAGCATCTTTTCTGAGAATGTTGTGTGCTTATTTCTGGTAAGTACTGCTTTTTTCATGCAGCTGTCTGAAATTTTGCCCAGATGACACTTAAAGGCAGAAAGTTTGCCTTTAAATAATTCCTAAAACCTGACCAGTGAGGATGTTACACTTGTGTGTGTGTGAGTGGGGGGGGGGGGTGTGAGGCCAGTCTACAGGTATAATGGGGAACAGAGCTTAGAAAAAAATATGTGTTAAAAATGCCATACAACTGAGCACCTCAAAACAGGGAAGAATCAGTCTTGAAGTGCCTGGGTTGAAGGTACAAGTAAGAAGTCAAATGGCATGAGTTTATTCCAATCAGGACACATAATTCAAACCAGATACAAGAAAGGACCTCCAAGAAGCAATGCAGCATCCCATTGTGTTTATTGCCAGGGCTGAAGTTGATCTGACTGATAGTTCCAGTACATGCCAAGGACTCTGACTTAAATGTTTCCATTTTATATAGTTGGGGCATGTATTGCCCTAATAGTCACAATAGTAGGGTGGAGAATATAAACATTCAGATATAGCGTTGTGATAGTACTGGAGTGTTTTTAAAATGCAGTAGCTCCAGATTACCATTAGGGCATGTGCCATGTCCTGGCAGGGGATTAAACGAAACTGCTTCAGATATAGCTATTGTTAATGCTCCAGTTGCTACAGAACAGCCATGAGACAAACATGTTTTTCAGATTAAATTAGCCATAGTTCAGTTAGACTGGAAAAGAGGCAGGTAAGAAAGCACATGACAGTGTTTGGTAAGAGATTATTAGATATTCTAAAAGTAATCAGTGTGATGAAACAGTACATCATGTACTAGCAGTGGTATGCAACCAAGCATGGAGACAATTGCTTTAAGAAGGGATACCCACCCAGTGCCATATTTCAAGTAGAAGTGGATTGTATGGCTACTTCAGTGGAAATGCTAGGTACGAAGCCTGGGTTTTATTCACAGCTGTCAACATTTGCTGGACTGTGTCTGGAAAGAATTTACTTTAGGAAACAAAATGGTTTGTAGCAACAGTTATGAGTTTGAAATGCAGTTATTGAAAAAATACTAGTCTTCCATTGGGAAAAAATGGAAAACATCTCAAAGGAGAAGAGAAGTAAAGATTTCTAGATCCTAACTTAGAAAACTTGATGTAGGTAGCCAAAGAGGGTCTTGTTTGTCATGGATGGGGTGGGGGTCTTCATACTCAAGTGTTATTGCACAGAAATTGAATTTCTGAAGGGCAGGAAGGACAACGGGGTTTGATGTCAAGTAGTTCTAACAATAGCACGTTATTTCATTTTTTGGCCATTTGATCACTTATTATGTGAAAAATGATGCCTAAGAAGAATTTCTATAGGAGAGGCATTGCAAAATATATTACTGGATAGTGTAAGACATGAGCACTGTCAAAACACTGGCAAGTTGGACTCAAAGCTAAGGCTGCTTTGGTGCCTTTACTTAGTGTGGCATCATTCCGGATGGTAGTCATGGATATTATGCAGCCTGATAGTGTCCCAAGTACCACAGGTAAGATGTATAGCTTGATGGTGGTAGATTATATTAATAGGTACCCCAATGCAGTGACTTTGTCATCTACTGAGGCAAAAAATATGGCACGTTCTTTGTTGGAAATTTTCAGCAGTGTCGGCTTTCCCTGGGAAATACCGAATGTCTGAGGGTTACATTTGCATCATAACTTCTGAATAGTTTGTAGATGTGCTGTGTGAAAAAGTTGATAAAAAAACTGTGGCCTAACAATCACAAGTAAATATATTTTGGAGAGGTTTAGCTGTAATCTCCATATCATGCTAAGAGCTCTTAAATGCCACTTTAAGCAAGAGTGCAACATATACCTGTCCATCTTCTGTTTGAACACAGAGTGGTGCTCCAGGAATCTACATTTCTTTTAATGTTACCCCACTTTATGATCATGCAGTGAGAGGGACCCATGATCAAATTCATGATGAGATGGGGAATGGTTAGTTTTCCAACAAGGAATCTGTCATGGAGTATCTATTGTATTTCATTACTAAATGTATGAGAATGACACAAAACAACAACGAGCATGTGTACAGTGACAGATTGATGCAACCAAATCAGTGATGGTACCCCTCATTTATGAGTGATTGGAAGCATAATCATACATGAAAGGTCATAGCAGTCCCTTGATATAATGAGACTGCCCACATTAACCACCCTGGATGGGACTGGGTCCGTTACAAACTCCCACACATGCTGTTTGATGGGAATAGATGCATGAAAATCCTACTTAGCTGCTGTATGACAGCCTGTGTGTGTGCAGCTCCTGCTTGTCTTGATGATTGCACAGTGCTGGGGTATGAGTGAGATTAAATGTAGCAGGAGAAGCCTTGTTGGTCAGACGTCACTAAGAAAATCAGAACCTAGGAAGATAAACTACAGGAAATATAAGTGATATTGTAATGTGGTGTACATATGTTTAGATGTGTAAACTTCTTTGTACATATACTGCCAAAAAAGTATGTACAAGTGGGACTACATAAAGAATATGGGTTTCTGAGCTATACAGTATATTATGGTGTAAACAAATAATGAAGGGTCAAGTCACGATAACTAGATAAAGGTGAAAGCAAAGAGGGCAACTAAGAAAAGTCAGAACTATTACAAATAAAATGAAGGATGTTTATATGCATTCTAAATAACAAAGTACTATATCTCTATTACCATCAATGACTTTTACAACTGAGGCTATGAACATTTTTTCCAAGGTTTACTGCAGTATACATCTATGTCTCTGCTTTTCTGTGCGACTCTGCATTTATGCATGTCTGTGTGTTTGTGTGCATGTGCATATGTGTGTCAGTAGATGTGGAATTTTCTGCAAGTAATATGCATTTGGAGACATATCCTGCTTAGGATGAAAGTCAATTGCAGTTCTCTGCTTTATGCCCACTGACTGCTAAAACAAGCTCCTATTTCCCCACAAACTTTAATAGTATAAAGTAAGAAATAAGAGAAGGTAAAATGAATAAACTGAGTGATGATTCAGAAAAACAGAAAATACAACTGACAAGGAAGCAATGCAAAATGCAATTGAAACAAACTTTGTTGCTTTCTTTAACTAGTGCCAGAGGGCATTTAACTATCAGTAGAATAAATAAAAAGCATGCAACTAAAGAAAAATTAAAACTTGGCAGAGTAATAGGAAGTAAACAAAAATAATGAAAGCCCAAAGCTTGAAAATAAATGGTTACCCTGAGGGCAATTGCTTAGTCTGCCAAACGTTAAAGCATATATGCAAATGCATTGCATTATAAAAGTTCCAGAGAAATTTTGATAAGCTTACACTACTATAATGAGTGACAAGAAAGAGAGACAAAGAAAATTAAAGCAGTTGCTTTGAACAAAGTGGTTATTTCAAAGGAGACTAACTGAATTGACATAGTCTGAATACTACAACTTTCAAGTCAGTGCACTATAAAGTAAATTTATTTATTTTAATTTATTTGAAATTTGGCAACTGGGTAAGTTGACTAGTCAATTGACACTTTGCAACCATGGCGTAGCCTCCAGACAAGTAAAGTACATCATATGATAATAAATCAGTGACAAAACTCAAAATACGTTATACATCATATGATAATAAAACAGTGACAAAACTCAAAATACGTTATACATCATATGATAATAAAACAGTGTATCAAATGTTAGTGTACCTAGAAAAAGGATGATAAATGACATTATTCACAATATTTACTGTCTTTACAGGGTGGAGTCACAAAAGCAATTATAGTCAATTTTTTCTATGAGATGCTCCTTCAATTTAGTTTTGAATCCATCCAATATTATTTGCCAATGCACTTCCATGATGGTGGCCCAGTTAAAGTGAAGCCCTTTTTTCCTAAGATTATGTCAGAACATATCCTTATCAAAGTAATGGCATCATTCTGGCTTCATTACTATGAGTACTGTGGTTCTCTTATTTGTAAGGATGATTTTATTGCACGTGTGGGGGGTACTGATCATGGGATAGGCTGTCAGTTTTACTTAAAACTCTAAGGTACAAATAGTTTCTTAGTATAGTCAGGAAAAGATGAGTCAGCCAATTGATGTATGTTTCTAGTGAGAATCTTGCCAAAGTATATGTTGTATTCAATAATAGACTGACCAGGGAAGAATCTATGGAACAATGACTTTCTTGGATTCAGATGAAATGTCTGTCTGCAGTAGCCACATAGGGGAATTAAGAGACAAATCTGTCTACGAAGGTGCCCAGATCTCTAATCACTGTTTCACATGATAATCGGGTGATGTCATTTATGTAGGCTGCACTGATTAGCTGTTTCTTGAAGGATGTTTAGTTTTAGTCCATTTTCTATACTCCAATTTTAGTAAATGTATCTTTTGGGGACTCACTTTTGACTGCCAGTTTGAAGTTATCATCAGATTTGGCCAACAAGAGATCATTGTTAACAGTTTTGAGATCAGGATAATAAATGCAAGACAGGAGGGGACCAAGCACAGATCCCTGGGAAATACCACTGGTCACATTTTTTCTGTTTGTGTACAAATTCCCTACAGTGATAATGTGCTTTCTTTCCTTTAGCCAGCTGGCCATCCATCTTACTACATCGGGATCGATGTTAAGCTTATTTACAATTCCTTCCTATGATGTGGTGTCAAATGCCTTGGACATGTCAAGATAGGCAGCAGGAACATTGCCCACTGTCCAACACTTGAGTTACCTTCTCAAAGAACTACCAAGATTTAGCAGGCATGATCTACCCTTTATGAAGCCAAATTGTTGTGGGTTAAGCCTAATGAGAATTTTGATAACACTATTTATGAGGTCAGTGATAATGCACTCACTGGCTTGACAGATCGAACATATAAGGTTGTTAGGTCTGTAGTGACCTTGGTCCATAGTATATAGCAGTACTTCTGGATTTAAGAACATGGCCTGTAGGTAGAGTTAGGATAAACAGTTTAAACAAGGTGCCTATGAGAGTATATTTGAGACTATCAATCAGACAGCCTGGTATAGTATCAGAACCTATACATGATGGGATTTGGTCTTTGAAAGCAACTTAAGGATATGTTCCTTAGAAATTGTACAGTATACAACTATTTCAGGAATGATGGGAGTTTTATAGGAGACTTGTTTGCCAATATATTTGCAATGTCATTTGGGTTTCAGTTGGAGGCTCCCTTATGGAAAAGTTTTGAGCAATGTTGTAAATTATTTCTTAATTTTCTAATGTAGCAAATGAAGGACTGGTAGTTTTTTGATTGTCAGTTTTTTAGTGCAGTTTTTATATTATTGACATGGTGGGGAGTTCTATTCTTACTTGGAAATTAAAGGAATTTTTATCTTTTGTTAGGCAGTCTGTCCACCAAGATGTCTTTTGTTTAAGTTTCCCAATATATTGATTTTTATAGGGACTGCTACATCAATACATTAATATAAGTGGGTATGACATTCCTTATTATTGCTAGCTGCATATCCAGGATCAACTGTGGAAATAGTTTTTGGTAAGCTTAGATATATTGTATGATTTTATGAGACTGGCCTTTTGAAGTTTCTAAAGAGATTGACATTGGTTGCAAGGTGAATGGAGTTTCTGAGAGTAAGAATTACATGTTGGTGGTCTGATTTTATTGCTGGTAAGGGACAGAATGGAACAGGCATGAGCTCAGTTTGTGAAAACCATATTAAGAATATTTCAGCCACTGATGAGTTTGATGATAGTTTGATCCATGGAGTTTTTATTTAACCCAACCAAAAATCATACCGTACATTGGAAGCATACATACTTCAGTCTATGGAAGGGTAGTTGAAGGCACCAAAGATGAAATTGATTATAGGCTTATCTTCTAGGAAAATATAGACATTTTGCATGGTCATCTGTGGACATGGAAAGGGATCTATCCCATGCTGTAAGTTGAATGATTAACTTACCTATGGTAAGCTGATGTTCTAAAAGGTCACTATAGGATTTGATATCAGTTTAGAAGGGATGTAGTCACTGACAAACACCAAGCCTCTGTTACAGTTTCCAGTGGGTGAAAAGGCAAGGTGGGTGTGATGTAAGGAGGTACTGCCAGTACAGCTAGCTGGAATTTTGTAAATAATTATATGTCATTTGTCAATATAAAACTAATTTATACAAGATGCTTGTGTTACAAATGTATTTGAACTGTATGTTTGTGTTGAAAAGGTATTTGTAATGTGCTTGTGCTTAAACTGTAGCTACAGTGTGCCCTATTGGAAGAGAACAGAAATGTGCATGCCCTATTGTAACTGTCTAAATGTATATGCTAGCAGAGGAACCTGGAGGGTTAACCTCAATCCAGTACACTTTAAAAAAATATCTGAAATATCTGAATATCTGAAATTAAATTACTTGTTAGGTTAGGACATAAAGAGACTATCTGACATGTTTTAATGCAACTGGAGACATAAAGTCTGAACTAGGAATCTTTCTGTATTGCCTTTGGGGGTGAACGTATTGCTGCTTTGGAAGCATGAAGTAATGCAATTTTTTTATGACTTCCAGAATATGCCAAGGATCTGATCAAAATCCCTCGTATGAGTATTTGTGCAGGTAGTTTCTAAATACTGCCAGCTTCAGCAATGAGGATTTTGCCTTTGAAATACAAGTTAGATGACCAGAAATGATGTCAGTCTGCAAGCTATCCCAGCAGTAGTATTTTAGATATTATCTCGGGAAGTCTGCAAAGGACAGAGATGGGTGTTGACATAATGTGATTTCTGCCCAGTGGTCTGAATATCAAAGTGAAGAATTTCAATGAAGCGCAGGTAAATGTCGGGAGTAACTATGACTCTCTTAAGGTAGCCAATTGCCTCGTCATCTAATTAGTGATGCACCTGAATGGATGAACAAGATTCTCACATTCTGTCTTGGACCTGACAACAACAACCACTCACTCCATCATCTGCCTTGCTCTATAAGTAAGTTACTAAGGTGTAGTATAATTCTTTTAGATTCAGTCAGGAATATAGTGAAGCTTAGTTTAGATATTATTTGTCTTTATTTGTGTGAGCCTGTGCTGCAATGTTATTTTAAATATTTCCTGTGTTTTTGAACTCTGATGTCACTGTGACTATATATTTAGTATTGTCTTGTTCTTTTATTATCTATTATTATATATATGCAAACCTTTCATTGTGGCTGATCTGTGTAAAGATGTTTAGGTTTTGAGACTATTTGCTTATTTATTTGGTGACACTGTGTAGGCAACTCTTAATAACATTGCTCTTGGTCAAACTACCATTTGTATTAGGATTAATATTACACAATAAAATTGGACACCCTTTGTTAAGGGCCCTAAAGTAGCTGATAAGGAGAGACTGGTGGCAGTGGTAACTACCTTGTAGTCTAGGCAGAAGGGGGCATAGCTAGTAAACCTGTGTCAGCCTTTTCTAGGTGTGTGTGTGTGTGTGTGTGTGTGTGTGTGTGTGTGTGTGTGTGTGTGTGTGTGTGTGTGTGTGTGTGTGTGTGTGTGTTTGTGTAAATCAAACCTCGGGGAGTGTGTGTGTCAGCTACTTGGACAGGGACACGAAGCACTGGTTGGAAAGAGAGGGTGATGCAGGTCTTTGCTTGGTCACTTAGCTAAGATCTCAACTCTATAGCTGTGTAGTGGAGAGTCTTATTGGGGATCTGGAGAAAGAGGGAGAAACCAGCCCTGGACTGACTGTGGTCTCTTTGTGCTCTTAAGGGAATTTGCATTTGATGTAGAGAGGTGCATCTGGAAATACTGTGTTTGTACCTGTTATCCTCCCAGTGAACATTCCCCCACTGTTGACAGAGGTGAGGAATGAGGTTTCTTGATTACTGGTCCAGTGGTTGATAGTCACAGTGGGTACAAAACCTATGCACTAAATGAATGCTTTCTGTACATTTAAACCATGTCTTTGAAGGTACACATACATGGACATGCACCAGATGTAGAAGTGCATTGAGATCAGATATTTGTTGTTAATACTAATGACATTGAGAAGAGCTACCCTGATGTTGTTGTCCAGTCTGAGATTAGATGTGTTTGTTAAGTTAATATGTAGGCTGGCCATCCTTTGCAAATCAAGTTTGAATGTCATTTGTCTTGCTCCAGGCTGAGACATACTAGATTCTTCTGGAATGTCAACAGCTAATTAGCCAGTTGTTGAATCTAATTATTTTTCCTTATATTTAAACATCATTCTCAGAGAAGGGAAGATTCCACTCAAAACCAGAGTCATATTCTAATCTGATGCCTGTGTAGCTAGATCCAGCATGTCCTTCTGCAAGCCACTCAGACATAAGCCAAGCCATTTATTCCACATGGGCTATTGTCATGTAATAGTCATAGTTACTGGTAGAATGGTCATGAATGCCCTTGTTATGTATAAAGTCCTGGCTTTGAAAGGCAGCTAACTGTAACCCTGCCTTTTCCAGCCTGGTGAGCATGAAATCTGTTTTTCTAACAATGAAGACACCAATCATTGTTACATTTTCAGAAGATAATTTGTGAATGTTAAACATGGGAGAGGTTTGCTGCTGATCCCTTGTTGATGTGTGGGACATATGTATACCTAAACATATGTGTTCTAGAGGCTTTGGTTAGGATTTTTTTTAGCACAACGTGTAAGACTTATTTGTGCTGTCCTATGGTCAAATGTAGTTAAGAACCCACTCTTCTCCCATCACTCTATTAACTCATCAGCTGTAGGCATATAGCTTCCTTAAAATCATTACAGAATGTGAAAGTCTCTGATCACTTCTGGAGTCCTCCCTACCTCTAGTTGAGTCATTTTTTTATTACTTTTTCCCATATTGTCATGCTCTGTGCACAGTAAGGCTTTATGCTCACCTCCTCTAGTGGACTAGACTCATCATGGTGTTTGAATCAAATATGCCAGGCAGTTCTTAAAATATTTCCTTGTCCTGTAACAGAAGTGATTTTATTTCTTGATTTTGTGGCTTGAATACAGAGTCATCGTTGGTTTTGGAGTTCTTCTCCCTGGGCCTCTGCTGAAAATGTGCTACTACCCAGTCGGACTTTCCCGCTAATCAAATGTCAATAAACAAATACATACATTTTGTACCCAGTGTAGTTCCATAATCTGGTGCCTCTCACCACTCTTCTAGATGCACCAGGTCATTTAAGATTTTGTGCCTGTTTACCCAATTGAAGATACAAAAAAAGGTCTGTACCCCAACCCAGTGTTCCTCACCTCTCTGTCCCAAGATCTCTAGGTTCTCTGAGTCTGTACCTGTCAGAATTCTATTGAGAATCAAAAAAGAAAAAAAACAAAAAATTTTCTACATTTAAAAGTAAGTTGTTACAACTTACAACAGACAAGAAGAGCTGAAACACGTTCTTCAGTCCTGATAGCTAAAGCTGTATTTCATTTCTATGCATGTATGGAAATAAATGTCTGTCCTGCACTTTTCACTGATTACCATCTGCTGATTTGCCACTATCACTTTATTACATGATGCGTGTCCCCTTTGCCTCACCCTAATTACACTTCTACATGGCTAGTATATTGTCTACCTATTCTGCATGGATAAATGTCAGTTTTTCTTCTTTACTAGGTACATTATTCTCTGCCATTAAATACTGGCATTTGCACTTCCTTCCACAGTTTAATAATGTTCACAATGTGTATCTGTTCTGGTCTTCTCTTATCTGTCTGTCTAGCTCTGTAGATCACCTTATTAATTGTTTTTATTAATTCACAGAATGTTGGTATGGTATATTTGTTACTGTTTTCTCTTATCTTGTCTGTCTAGCTACATAAATTACCTCCTTTATTTTCTCAATTAATTTACATGGACCCTGGCATTTAACAAAATGCTTGCTCTGCATTGAAGGGACCAAAGCCAAAACCTAGTCTCCACTTTTATATTTCCTGGTTATTTCCATTTCTATCATATTTTTCTTGTTGAGTAGTTGAGATATTTTCATGTGTTCCGGTACTTGCTTCCTGCATCAGTGCCTTCAGCTTGTCCTGCATGCTTGTATAATGCACTAAGACTCTTTTAACTGTTTTTTTTTCTATTGCTCCCAATTGTCTCTGACATTGTATCATAGTTGCAGTTAGTGTTTATCATATAATAATGTAAAAGGGTTACACCCAACTTAAGTGCCTGGTGCATTTCTAATGCTATATGGGAGGTATGGTTTTAACTTGTCTCAGTATTTCTCATCCTTCACAATAACTTTTCTTTTCAATGATTTTAACATTCATGTAAATTTCCCCTTCAAATCACTCTGTAGGGATGATGTATTGAGGAGTTTAGATGCTTGACCTTAAAACACAGACACAATTGATGCAATACACTGGAAATAAAGATAGTCTCCTAATCAATACATAATTCCTTTATTATCCTCATTCTGGAAAATAATAAGATTAGCTCTTTTAGCACTGATTTTATATAATGCAATGACTTTAGGGTTATGTCATTGCACAGGCTGAAACAACCAAAATATATTGAAATCCATTGCTGAATTTTACCAGTTGTTCCATAATGCCCATTGCAATAAGTTCAAATAGCACCTTTGTTGAAAGCATTGAAATCATGGATGATAGTCTGACCTCTGGCACTAAGGGCATCAAGCACAGACACTCTGAATTCTGTTCTGTATTCTGGGTAAGTAAAACTTGCTAATATGCATGCTTTCATTTTTCCCTTCTTAGTTGCCTCCCTTGTAGACAGTTACATGTTGCCTCATCATTAGGTGTGTAAAATGCTTAGACACCAGTAGTTTGCATATTACTTCCTCTATGTTCTTACTTAGTAGTGTTTACGTCAACTAACTTTGTATCTCAATATATTGGAAAGAAATAGAACATATTGGTTTTCTTATACTGTATGCCCCAAGTTATATCGTCCCTTGTTGTGCTGTAAGTACCATCTTCCCAGTATGTCTTTTGACAATCTAATGTTCATATCTGAAAGTCATCTAACTGCAGGGTCTTCTGAGGTTTTGCATGTTATATGGGGGAAAGTACTGTCTCTTCACCTACCAATACTAGCACTGGGATCTAAATGGCTACCTCTTCTCTTACAAAATATAACTGACACCAGTATTCTTTAATGTCACTTGGTATATTTCTCTGCAGCCGCGGTGGTGCAGTGGTTAGCATTGCCACCTCACAGCAAGAGGTTTTCCGGTTCGATCCTCGGCTGGGGGTGCCTGCTGTGCAGAGTCTGCATATCCTCCTTCTGGTCATGTGGGTTTCCTCTGGGTGCTCCGGTTTCCTCCCACATCCCAAAGACATGCTGTAGGTAGATTGGACACTCTAAATTAGCCCTAGGTGTGAGTGTGTGCATGTGTGTGTGCCTTCTGTGGAAGGTTGGGTGCTGGGCTGGCAACTTGACACCATAAAACTCCACTGCCAATCATGAGTGGACAGTGATCCACTGTGGCGACCCCTAACCGGGAAACACCAAAAGAAGAAGAACTTACTTACTTACAATTACCAGTTTCTTTGAGACCTTCATTATTTGATTTTTTTTTGGCTTTGCACTCTTAGAAATAGGTTTATATTTTTGAGCAAGTGCTATTTATTTCTGTTTACCTTCTAAATGAAATTACTCACTGTTGCATTTCTCCCTGTTAACCCTCAACTGCTACATAGAATTTTCCATTTCTGGGTTTTTTTTTTCTTAGCTTGACATAAATTCAGCCAATGCTGTGCATTTTCCTAAATTCCTAATGTCATTTGCTTAGAATATAATCAACCTGTGATAGTTCCTTTCTTTTTAGTTCTGCTAATCACTTAATCTCCCTGCTTTTCAGCATTTTCAGGGCACAGTATTACTTCTGCCTTCTGCCTTGTGACACATCCAAACTGTCATATTTTCTCCTTAATTTCCTCTCTTTGTATTCCTACCCAAATCATTGTACCTTTAAGGCTTTCTCATAGCATATTTGTTTTTTGTTGGATTTATGCACTTGATGATTGTGTCCACTGAGTTACTTAATTCTTCTTTTCCCAACATTAGATAGACACAAGTGTAGGCTCATTCGGCTGGTCGTTCATTCTATCCAGTACTGATAGAGTGAACGACCAAAAAGAAGTGCCTTCCAACTATTACCTCTACAGCTGTTTAGACAAACAAATCCTTCCCTCTTATCATATCAGCATGAACTGTTTGGACTACATTTCCAAAGCCAAGTTGCACTTCTGTTTGAATAAGAGGATATTGTTTCTTATCACAACAAATGCATAGCATTTCTTCTGCTTTGATAGTAATAGCATTCTTCTTGCAAGTTTTCTGCTCTGTTACCATAATGGGTCAGTCTAACAGTTCTTGCAGTTATCTGCCATCAATTAAAACATTGCACTTAGTTTACTTGGTGGGCTGACAGTAACATAATACAATTGCCACCATTCTAGAATATAATTGATCACATTCTAGAGGTATAGTATCACTAATGGTGCTCTTTTTCAGAGGGTATTACTTTCAAAGGTTTAGCAGTGCTATTATCACTAGTAACAGATCTTGCTCTATGACCATTTAAAGAAGTATGTCTTGCTTTTTGTTTTTACTAATATTTTACCTAGGTTTTAATGGAGGTCTAGACTACTCAGATTTATATCTGGCTTTACGGCAAGGCACTCTTTATTCTGGCATAACAAAAGTTCCAGGGTCTTTATGGACTATTATTTTCAATGATGCATGCTCTGGGGCACTTGTCAGAGCAGAGCTACTTCCCATAAGCATTTCATTTATTTAACCTCCCCTCAAGATATTTAAGTAAACAAACCAATATTTAACCTTAAAACTCTCATGTATTTAAGATTATATTGTTATGTTAGCTCTGATCGAATTAGCTGGCAGTAACTTTCACAGTTGTGTACAACAGCACATTGTATGTAGTTCTGAACTAATTTTCAATTTAGAGACAAGGGGGAAATAAAAATGAAATTTAAATATGTAAATCCATTACATTGGTGTTCAGTAACTGCTAGTAAAGTTCAGCAGTAGGCCGAACTTCATTAGAGGGACAAATATTGTGGATATTAGAATTATCAGCATAAAGACCCAAAGCTATCTTCCACAGGATTACAGGTTTTATTGCAACACCTTCTCCCTTTGTATAAAACATATATGATACTGAACGTTATTGTATGCGACTAAATAGAGCCACCAGGAAAACAATACTTTCATGGGTGGAAGATAAACAGAGAGCTATAGCTGATTACCCCGCTTCACAAGTTATTTTAAATAATTCTGATGAGTTAAGATTGCCATTGTGCCAGCCTGTAGACTCTGGTATCCCCTCCCTTTTCCATGAAGCAGTATTTTCTGAAGTGGAATTTAAATCATCCCGCTTCCAGCTGACAAATATGGCTTATGGCCCTTTCTTTTTCCATCCTCTATTTCCTTCACTGTTAACAACAAACAATACAGCATATCCAAATATTTTTTTGCTGCTAATGCATGTGCATTTAACTTTAAGATTCTACTTACACTGTATGTACTTTGTGGGTTTTATAGAAATTCAACTTTGATGTATGTGCATGTGTTTGTGTATGCATATGTGTGTGTGTGTGTGTGTGTGTGTGTGTGTGTGTGTGTGTGTGTGTGTGTCTGTATTACAAGAAATATGTATTTGTCTCACAGCATGCGTAGTCTAGCACACAGATACTTATGCAATGCAACCTGACTAAATACTTGTCTAATCTTGCTGCTCTTACTTGCTAGAATCCAAGGTGGATCCGATCATTGCAGCTTTTGCACAGTTAATGTACCTTGTAGATCTAGTCAGCAGCCATACTTTGCCATCTATATACAGCAAGACACACAAGCTTTTCTTGCCAGGCAGCCTTAACCATATGCTTGGCATCCAATCACCTGTGGAACATAATTTCTGACCATGCTGTGTGCCATGCTTGATATCTGCTATCTATATGGGGGGGGGGGGCTCTTAAGCCGCTATAATGTTCTGCAAATGCCAGATGTATTATATACCAGTTATTGACAAGATGATAATAGTTAGCTGACCGCAATATGACATGCACATTCTTCTTCAATGTACTGAGCAGGTTCTTCCTGGTATCCATTCCCTTCTCTGAATAATGTGTCTGACATGACTATGGTGCTGGTTCTGGTATGCAACACTGAGGCTGCATCAGAATCCAGACACTAAAGGTCTTTAGCTTCAGGTAAACTGTAATAGTTTAATTATTGAATGAGCTTTGTATTTATTTATTTAAATATTTTTTAAATGAGCTAAGGACTGATCCACGTGAACAATTTTCACGTCTGCCAAGGAAAAAAGTAAACAACAGAATGACATAAGAGAAATAACATTACAGGAAAACTAATGGTAAATAACAAAAGGCAGGACTATGTGAAAGTTAAGGGTGACTACAAATACTTTGTTTATGTGCCAGTATATATGTAAATGGCTCTGTCCAATGATGGTTAACCTGGCCAATGAAATGCAGTAATTAAAATAAATAAATGGTGTGGACTTTGTATAGTGCTTACTAAGGAGCAGTAGCAGGAGATACTGGATGAAACTGTTGGTTAAGCATCTTTGTACCTGTTTGCCTTATAAAATAATGATAAAGTACCAGGAAGTATTTGTAAAATATGAACAAGGATTATAATCTCACAGAGAATGTTTGTTGAAGCTCTTAGAGTACACTGCCTCCATTAACAGAGCTTTTGTTACATAACTGTAATACTACTGTCAAGAATAAAAGAGACACATTGGAACCAGAGTGAAAGAAACCTGGCAGCCTTTTAGACTTAAAAGCATCTCTCCTTTAAGGATGTTTTTTTAAATAGCTGTCTTTCAGGATTGATGCACCATGTACTAAAATATTTGATTCAGATTATTTTTTCATAGATAAAGTAGTCAGAGATACAACAACCTCATGTACCTGAAAACCATTATAGAACCTGTGATTTTTTTTTTTTTTTTTTTGTAAAGGTCATAGAAATTTTTGAGAACAGTTGGTTTCATAGTAGCAGAACAGATGTTCTCTCGGTATTTACAGTAGCTGTACTGGCAACCATGAATTTTTTCCTTTGAAGTCTGTTTTATCATCTGGTTAATTAACTCTGTTGAGAGAGTACAGACTTACTTTTTAACCTCTTATGGATTTCTTTATCATGGTAAAAGCTACACATGCATAGCTGTGTTTTTGGAGAAGTACATTTTATAGAAAACAGCTTAAATCTGGTAACTCAAGAGGTAATCATTTGAATTGCTGGGACCTGCTTGAGTGGGTCCTGAAACACAAAGACTGAATGGCTGAAAAAAACGGTCTTAAACTTACGTCTGAGATGGTCAGTCCTCAGAATATTGCATTTTATCCAAGGTATGGCAATCTCAGCGTTGATGTATATAAGTTCAAGGGATTGAGGGGCTTAACCCTCACGTCATAATTTAAAGGAGAAGGGCAGTCTTTAAGGTTCGGTCTTATCCTGGGTTTTTGAACTTTTTTATGGCTGACA
>NC_056735.1:546581050-546726050 GCF_019279795.1 Protopterus annectens
TACAAAGGAAAAAGAATACACTGGGGATAGCACATCATGTGTATTTGGAAAAAAATGGTTACTATAAATTCACTGTTCTCCATTAGTGCCAAAAATAATTGATAGAAACACCTTTCCAACTCAGTAAATAATTTCAGAGGTATGATTTGTAGGCATGTCTGTGTATTTTCTATGAATAACATAGCTGATGTGTACCATACTAGGTGCTGGGTGTTTTTTTTTTCCTTTCTAACATTAGAAGAAACTTGCAGATAATGCAAAATATCATCTTACAGCTGCCCCCCCCCCGACACCTGTATCCATGTGGACATTTACAGTTCTGTTGTCCATAGACAGTAGTCTGTTAGAAGAACCAAGACATCTGAGAAACTAACATCTGATATTTGAACTTTCAGGACCTGATCTGCCCCAGGTACTGACACAGAGCAAATATATTCATTCTCCTTCAATCATAGGTCTTGTGTATAACAGGAACTTATGTATTCTAGTGGTATTACCCATTTACCAGAATAGAAACAAATAAAAGACACAAGTAAATAAAATATAGCTAGATGGATAGACAGATGGAAAGATAAAACAAACAAACAGATAGAATATGAACAAATTCTTCCCGTCAGGATTCCATGAATCTCCATTGTTATTTGTTGATTTTGCCTCTACGGCAAGTTCCGTGTTCCCTTTCCACCAATGCTTGTCCCTGGCCTCTGCTAAGTAGGTGGTTGTATTTTATATTCGACAGACTCACAGGTTTAATAATCTGTATTTAATAAGTGAGTCTGATTTTGGTTATTTGTTCTAATGAAGTTTACAACATTCAATGGACAAAAACACTAAACAGTTTATTAAATAGTTTATTTGATGGTTCTGATGGTCCCTTGGTGTTATTTTTGTCATCAGTTCAGAAAGAAAGTGGCGTCATAGTACTTCATTAAGATCATGATTTTTCTCTTGTTTGAGGAACGCAGTGGTACTGCTGCAGATATATATATATATATATATATATATATATATATATATATATATATATATATATACACACACACACACATATATGTATACATACACAGAGAGAGAGAGAGAGACAAGTGAGAGATGGGTGTTGACTATCTTTTCTAGATGTTTACCCAGAGTTGGGAGGAAGAATATTGGGTAGAAATGAAAGGTATCTTTTGGGTTGGCTTGCTTTGGTAGGAGTTTAATTAGAGCAGTTTTCCAAAGTTGGTGTTTTGGGTGAGACATAAATTATATATGGAATGATCTCTAAGTGATATATGATATATACTTATAAGTAACATATATAGTTGAGTATGAATATAGGTAAAGGACAATAGCATGGTACAGGGATGGATGCCTAGACTAGTGTATGACTGTAATTAGAACAACTCACTGATCATAGGGTGTAATAGTAGGGACTGATACGGCTGTGGTTACAAATTTATCTTAGAAGTCTGGCTTTAAGGATGGCTAGAAATTTGTTAATACTGGTTCTGTGTTATCCACGTCCAGCTGAAGCCATGGTTATAACAAAGAAGAAAGTTTTCAGGTTTTCTCTATAAAAAAAAAAAAAAAAAAAAAAATGTCTGGCAAGAAATACTTATGCTGCACTACATGCATTTTAAAAGCATTGCAAACGGCATAAATGATAGGTCAGTTCCCTACCCCAGCATCATCTGGCTGATTGGTTCAAATTCCTGTTATAATTAAAATGACAATCATTAAAAAAAAATCTCAGTGCTGAAAATGTGATCATTCCTCTAGTGCAGGGGCATATTTTCTCTCTCTGCTGTTGGTGGGAAAAAGTTGAGTGTCAGCTTATGTGTCAAATGTCCTAATGGGTGTAATGATAATACATATCTGTTGACCTCCTCCTTCCATCTGATATGTCCCTAGCTTGTTCCTGGCTCTGACTTCACTGGCTGACACTGGGTACATGCTGGGAGACATTTAGGCCATTGACGCAAGCACTGGTCTCAGTAGGGTGGCATGCCTTTTATTTGTGAGACGCACTTCCATCATTAAAACAAGATGCATATGCATGAAGAGTTTTCTGTGACTACCTCTTCTAAGAGAACTAGCTGAGGAAGGATGTCAGACATAATTTTGACAGAGTATGAGTGAGATGCACATTTTCTCTGTCAAAGAGGAAGTATGAAAGACTGCATTGTTGGGCTGTAGCAGACCAAGATATGCTAAAAAATATTACTGGAAATGCTGCAGTATTTGAAATACTCAGCCTCAGAACATAGTACTACAACTCTAGTATCAACCACTTTAACCAAGCCATCTCAAACCTCATCAGGAATGATGTTACAGAACACATTAAAACAATCAAATGTTTTTGCCAACAATGTTTGATCCAAAAACCCTGATGTAAGAGCTGTAGTGATGTACTGCCAACCAGTCAAGTTAAAGAAGATAACTGATATTCTGAGAAGACCTCAGCCCTATCAAGACTGGCTTCAGTGATATTTTCCTTTGCATCACACTCCTTATCTGCAACACCATTAGATGTTAACTTCCTGATAAGTAGCCAAGTTAGAAACTTAATTTACCTCTGAAATCAGTATATGAACTGAGATCCATGTCTAGTACATTTTAAGCACTGATACTCATACAATGGAATACGCATGATACCTTTTGCATAATGAACAAGCAGTTCTGTCAGTTGAGGATACCTTTCCCCAGAAATGGACAGTATTCAGTGTTGGCAGCTGTCTTCTGCAAGCTCGTACTTTGTTGCATCAGAGAAAAGACTTTTATTTTCATGGCATCATCCAGGAGACAAAAGGATAGCAGAAATTAAAAGAATGATTTCTTAAATTGCTTGGGTTGACCACTTAATAACTCCAGTCTAACTATATGTACTTCTCAGGTGGTAGTCACTTGCTTGATGACTTGATGACATCACTGTTACACTCCAATAAAGAGGAACCCATGCTAACCCTCTCTGTTTATCTTACAGTTGCGCAAATATGCTAAAAACAGAAGCAATAATTAATTTTGCTGTTAGTGCTATTGAGATTATTTTCAGTACTAGAGTGTCAAAAACCAAACCAAAGGCCATGTTTATAAGGCTGTTATTCAGAAAGTCATGACTCTTTGTCATAGTATCCTTTTTTGTTCTGAAAAGTCACTGTGATGCTTCTTGATTACGTACTGTAAAGTTTCAGACATTAATCTGGACTACTTCTAGTAGAAGCTGCAGCAAAAGCATGCTGTCTCTTTGAATCTCAGAATTTCCCTGCACTAATAACTTGTATAATGATACATTTACTGACTTTGTTTTTCTTTGCTTGCATCACATATTTTGCCCAATTAACACAAGAAGGGCATGTGTTAAAGCCTGTTTCAGCGATTTCTAAAAGAGAGAGAAAGTGTAACTTAATATAGTTCTGTCTCAAGACTGCTGTTCCTGGTGGCATCTTTACTAAAATAAAATGAAATGTATTTGCTCATCTCACAGAGATCAGAAACATCTTAATACAGTGAATCTAGGTAAAGACAGCTACTGTTTTGCTCACTCCATAACATGCCTTCAATGTCAAGGTCTGCTGCCTGATATCTCCCTTGGTCTTAGATGGTAAATGTTTTTGTGGTACTTACGTGTTATCGCAACCAGATTTTTTGCGACATCTTTTACTTTCTTGACTTTTACTAAAACAGCCTCACTGAAGTGTAATATGGAAGGGTAGACTGTCAGAAAGTCTGCTGGGATATCGGTGGTGGTTTTAAAAACTATTAAGACTGATCATTTTAAGATTTGTGGGTAGCGTCCTTTAAAGACGTCAAGCATTGAATTCAGCGATTACAGTGGTTGCTTGTGTACATATGTTGGGCTGAAAGGAGAGTGGGAGTTAGCGTACGATATTATACACACAAAGAGTTTAAACAACAGATTTCGTACTGTGGAAAGGATAACTTTTACTGCACTTCTTGTGGCGAAAAATTATTTCTCAGCATTACCTTGTTCTTTTTGGACGTATGAAAGTATTACGAAGGTTAGAAACAGGTTTTCTGTAATGTTTTTGTAGTCTTAGGCAGGTTTATCATTGAAACGGCTGATAAAATAATAAAGGTTTGAAATAGATTTCCTTCTTTACTGACAGCATGTGAAAGGAACGCATTTGAAGTAGAATGGGACTTGCTTAACTGACATGAGATGCTGCCGATAAAAGGGGAAACCTATTTTCAAACCTTATTTTTGAGCCACTTCAATGATAAACCTTCCTAAAACTGCAAAAAGATAACAGAACACATATCTCTAACCTTCATAACACTGTATAGCTACTACTTGACCTAAACAGAAGCAACCAGCATTACCGCAAAAATATGGTTGCGATAACACGTAAGTACCGTTTTTGTTACTCAGCTGAATCATATTCAGTCTCAGATTTCTGTCTTCAGCTCAGAATCAAGTCTTGTATTTTCATTGCTGGATGGTACAAGTTGCGCAGCTTCTTCCTTATATGGAAGTAAAGTTTTTGTAAGACCAGTTCACTCTGCTCCATTGTGATTTTTTTTCACAAGCTTCCCCTCAGTCATTAAGACTCCTTCAACTTTTATTTCACTTATTTAAGTTTCTGTCATAAAACAAAGCTTTATTATTTACTGCAAAATTGTACATCTACATTTACTAGGTTATTGCTGCTGTTTCCCTGTTTTTATCTGCATTTAGTTACCTCAGAGCTATAGTCAAAAGAAATGATACAGTTAGTGTTCTAGTCCAGTCTCTGTGACTGAACTAAGTTCATCAGTAAACCCAGCTGTAGTACTCCATACATTTTGTTTATATTAGCTGGCATAGAAGAGCAACATGTGTTCTTTAAACTTTTAAATAAAAGTAGACATTTCTACTATTCTTTCCACCAATGGCCTCAAACTCTTGACTACAAACTTCTGAATTGTCCAGTCATATTTTGTTGAAAAGCATGTTGTAGCTATGCAAAGGACCTCTACTGCCTTCTTTATATCTAGTATTGTTTGGCCTGCCTTAGCTGAGTAGGCCCAAATAAATGCTACATGTGCCTGCTAATTCAAAATCTCTCCAAAAAAGTGTTAATGTACAGTTCTCCACATAAAATGTATTAATATTTCTTAGTGGATAACTTTAAAAGTAGTTGGAGATTAGGGATATCTGAGTTACATTTCAAATATCCCCAACACTGAAAACCATGAGTACATCAGTCATAAAGGAATATAGAAAGTCCACCCAGTGACTATGTATGAGTTTTATGCTAAACATAGGTTTCTTGATACTGCAACTTCCTTTCCTTAAGACAGCTAAGTTAAGCTAAGTTACAATAACATCCTGTCTTAAGTAAGTAACAATCTGAGCAGCTTGGGTAATTTTCAGGATAGGAGATATCTCTATAGATTCAGCATCATTAGACCATGGGTATCCACACCATCCTTACATATAAAGAAGACTGTCCCTATACCTTTCTGTACTGATTATCTTACTTAACAACTCCCTTCCCCAGATGTCTGCAAGGTGTCATGTTCTTGTCTATTGCATTATGCTTGCATTCTTCTTAGTCTTTCATTGTGCAAGGATCCTATAATAAGATGCTACAATTTATTAATCTATTTTAGGTTCATAGGTAGGTACTAGGCTATTGGCCCTAGGGCCTATACAAGCCTAGCCAAAAATATACCCTGGCTTTTGCCACCCAAGAAAATTATTTTCCTGTGCCCCTGTCAAGCAGAACCATAGAAGTGATCCCCGGGGTGAATTTCCTATTACCCATCCAATCATCAAGATTTTTCTTGAAGAGTGCTAATGAGGAGCTCTGTTTGACATAGATAGGTAGTCTGTTCCAGAGTATGGGAAGTCTCTGGGACAGGAATCTATCCCTCCAGCATGTTCTGTTGATTGTGGTGACAAGGTTTAGGTCCCTAGTGCGTGTAGCTCAGCGGGATTGGGATTTCTTTAAGTGGAGCATGTCCAACAGCTCTGGGTTTGACATAGCTTTGTATGTTAGACAGAGATCACCTCTGAGGAGGCGATATGCGACTGAGTAAAGCTGGAGTTTTTTGAGATGGTCTGCGTAAAGCATCTGTTTGAGGCCAGTAATCCTCTTTGTGAGGTATTTTTGTGGCCTTTCCAGTTGTTGTAGATGTCTTGTGAGGTACATGGTGTCGAACGTCTTGGCGAGATCTAGATAGGCTGTGTGAACCACCTTACCCTCATCCATGGCCTTGGTGACTACTTCAAAGAAGTCTATCAGGTTTAGGAGACATGATCTGCATTTTACAAACCCAAACTGTGTGGGGTCCAGGGTTTGGAGATCTTCAATGTCTTTGATTATGAATTCCATGATGATACGTTCCATGGCCTTGCAGACGAAGCTCGTCAGGCTAATGGGTCGGTAGTTCCCGGGGTCTGTTGTGGCCCCCCCTTTGTGGAGTGGGATAACTGTCGCAGTGCACCATTCAATGGGCACAAAGCCTGAGGTGAGGCTATGACTGAACATGGTACTTAGGTGGGGTTCCAGTTCATTCTGTAGTTCATGTAGAAGGCAGCCTGGGATGTTGTCAGGTCCCATGGATGCTGTGTTCTTGGCTTTGGAGAGTAAAGTTTTTACCTGTGCAGCCGTGATTACAGGAACTTTGCATTCTTCCAGTATAAAGATGGGCCCATTAGGGGGTGAGAGGGGGGTAAAGTTAGCACTGAACCTATCTGCCAGGATGTTGGCAATATCAGTTGGTTCTGTATATTTAGTGTCATTGTGCTGTAGCTCAGAGCAGATCTGAGTGTGCCATTGAGATTTTTAACATAGCTATAGAATGCTTTGTGGTTGTCTTTAGAATCAGTGGCAATTTTGTTTCCATAACTAGCTTTGGAGGATTTTACGAGGGATCTCAGCTTCGTACTGAGGCTGACCAGGGAGTTCCTCCAATCATGAGATTTTACTCTTTTTTGCAACAGTTTTTTCTTCTGTTGTAGAGTTTGTTTATGGCAGAAGACCACCAGATTCCTTTTTTTTGGAGGATAGCATCTTGGTTCTGTTAGGGATAGCACAATCCATGCACGTGTAAGTGCTTATAAAGTGCATTTGTGTAGGATTCAGCAGTCGTACCTCTATTGTCCATCTGCATGGGTGTCATGAAGTTTGTCACTTCTGTCTTAAGAAGCGTGAAGTTGGCTTTGGAGAAATTTTTTACGGTTGTTTTCCTAATGGGGGTGGGAGCGGGATGTGGATGTCTAGGGTGATTAGCTTGTGGTCGGATCTGACCAACGAGGAGCTGACCTTTGGTGTGGAACACCGGTCACCCATGTTGGTGATGACCAGGTCTGGGATATTGCTGCCTCTGGTGGAGGTGTGGATAAGTTGATCCAAAGCATTGGAATTGATGATTTCCAGAAAACGTTGAACAAAAGAGTTGGTACATGAGTAGTTTTCCCAGTTAATGGTAGGGTAGTTGAAATCATCCATTATTAGAGTGTTGGGTTGTACCTTAATATTTTCCAGTGTATCAAGAAAAGAGGAGTGGGAATCCTGGGGCATGGTGGGGCGTCTGTAGCAAGCTACAATCTGGATTGCAGTTTTGCCCAGAGTTAGTTGAACTTGGATAATCTCGGATGCATTATGCTGAGCAACTGGCTTGGAGGTGTGGATATCCTTAATGAATATGGACACACCTCCACTTTAGTGTTTCGGTCCGGGTTTGGTGGCCGAAAGGTGTGGTATGAATTATAGCTTGGTAATGCAGGGGTGCTCTCTGGAGCTTTGAACCAGGTCTCTGTCACTGCACAGATGTCAATGTTCTCCATTTTAAGGAGTGCCTCGAGTGAGTGCATTTTAAGGTTTAGACTTCTAGCATTGAGTAGTATTACCCTCAGATTTTGCTTGCTTGTACCTGTTACGGTGGTGAATTTGTCATTTGAACATTGCCTAAAAAAGGCACTATAGGGGTGGCAAGAGACTTTGCCAGTATCTGGAATCCAAAGGGTGACAGGTGCAGGCCATCTCTGGCAAAGCAACGTGGTCTGTCGATCATGTCATCCCTGGCAGACAGATACTGAATTCCCTTAGAATGACACCAGAAGCTTAGCTAATTGTTAAAGTCAATCATTTTGTCCCTGTACTGTGGGGTAATTCTGGGTGATGGCAGGATGCTACTCAGGGCTAGGGTCATACTGGCCTGGGCTAGAAGATCAGAGAGCTCCTCCATGTCTCTTTTCATGTAGTCCAGGGAGGTACGTCTCAGGTCATTCACACCAACATGGACAACGACAGAGTCATATTTGTACTTGTTGTGGAGTGACCTGAGTGCGTGCGTTATGTGGCGGATCCTGGCACCCAACAGGCAGCTGACAGTAACTTTTTCCTTGTTTAGCCTGGTGAGTGGAACATCAGTGTGCCTGACTATAGAGTCACCTATGACTAGAGTGTTGGGTACATTATGCCTTATGGGCTGTAGTTGAGTGGCACACTGAGTATGTGGACTATGTGTCATTTGGGTTGTGTTGGGGGGTGGAGGTTGTGCTTTGGAGGGCTCTGTTGTTTGGGCAGATTAGTACAGAGAGCCTCCGCGAATGTAGGTGTGTGTTTTGTGGTTCTGTGTGTGTGTTTTGGTGGTGTAGGTTTTGAGGGACTATGTGATGAATGTGGTGCGGTGCAAGTGTTTACCTTCTCCTCTTGACTGTCTAGGCCTGTCTTTGGTAAAGAGAGCTTTGCTTCCAGTTTGGCTATATAAGTGCATCTTTCACAGGACGTAGTGTTGGGTGGTAGGAGGAGAGGGTTGTCTGTGTACATGAGGCAATTGCTGCATTGTCTCAAGATGCCCAGATTCATCAGGTAGACAGGAGAAAACACCAGGAGCTGACCTTTAGACATGCCTGAATAGGTGCTTATTTATTAAGTACTAAAAACTGTTTTCCTCTAGACAAGTGAGGAAAGTTGAGTGCTGTAGTAATTTGTAACTTATTTGGTGCTTACAATGAGCTCTGAACAAGTGCTGAGATCGAAGAAACAGATGAGTGCTAAAACTAAAAAGCTGGCTAGTTGCAAGGGAAATTTTGAAAAACAGACTTTATGGCGCCAGGAATAGTTTAACCCCAGTTAAGTGGAGGGGGGGGGGCTTAGGAGCTCACAAACAGTCCTGGACACAGGAAATCCATATCTGACCTGCCACAGGAAAGGGGGGAAGCAAGCTTAGATTTTTTTTTTTTCAGTAAAGTGGAAATTGAGAATTTAGTAATTTAAATAAAAAAAAACAATTATAGTAATGCACACTATTACAGTTCCTAGCTGTAGCCACTAAATGAAAGTTTTAAACAGATCAAGGAGCAGACTAGAGAATGATTTTAACAGACAAAAATGCACATAAAGGTTCGGATAGAGCAATCACAAACAGAAAATACAACTCTCAGTATGAAAAAGCAGTTTAAAGTTTAAGTAATGTTAAAACAGTTTAAAACAGCACATAAATGCAGTGAAACAATAAAAAAAGCTTTATAACCGTGCAAAAATATAGTAGATCAACTGTATAGAACAATTATAAGCATTTCAGAAGTGCAATTCAGTGAAATAAGTGTAAGAAATAACTTAGCCTGCTCTTGGAATCTTAAGGAATTTCCACTTATGCAATACAATCCAGAGCCTGACAATACAAGCCTAACTGCTCCAGAGACATTGTGTCTCTCTTTTTTTTTTTTTTTTTTGCAGAGTTGAGTACTCCATCCTATTTGCTATGCTCTATGATCTTGGCACAATGGCAACATGGATGCATTTTAGCCTTTTGCTGCTCAGCATAACAATGATTGCAAGTATTTTGTTTCTTTTGAAGCTTGAGCCATACTAGAACCCAGAATATCTGTACTATTTTAACTCCCACAGAATGTAATGGAGACCCTGTTCATACTAATATGGACATCTTTCAGGTATATGTAGCCTTTTTTCCACATGTATTATCATAATGTAAACTAAGATACTAAACTATAAAATAACAGACAAAACAGCACAGCGATAACAGCTCAAATGACCTTTAATAGCAAGACAAAAATAAGCGATTTTGTCTGATAATAATCAAATTTCATCAGGTAAGACCTCTACAATAGTACACAACCTTAATTAATATAAGGAAATGGGTCTTTATTAAATCAGTGAATGCTTAAAATAGCTAATGCTGATTTATCAACCCTTCAAAAGCGAAAGTTTGGAATCCCGAAGACAGACACAGAACAGCAATTTTTTTCCCAGGGGAAAAAAATCGCTGGGCCGTTTTTCAGACTTTGCCATTTCCTCCACTGTGGTGCAATCTCGGAGTTGGTATATTTAAGTAGGGGGGGTGTGGGGCCCCCACTTTATTTAAAGTTTTGAATGTTTTTTTTTTTTTTTTGGAATAGCGATTTTTCTTCCCTGGAAAAAATCACTGTTCCGTGTCTTCAGGATTTCAAGCTTTCGCTTTTAAAGGGTCGATAAATCAGCATTTGCTATTTTAAGCATTCGCTAATTTAATATAGACCCTAAGGAAACATGTAAAAGCCAACAAAATTCAAAGTAACCAGTCAAAAGAAATGTACTAATTCCAATATGAATTTAAAAATACAGCATCCTGACCCAAACAATCATAACTTCTCTTATTCAATTGACTAAACAATATCAAAAAACTACATTCAAAAAAATTATATAAATATATATATATATATATATATATATATATATATATATATATATATATGTATATATTATCTATCATAAGATTTTAACTTTATGAAACTCATAATAAAGACCACTTCATTAAGACCAAGAGGGGTAGTTACATTCAGAAAAATCTGCCACCAAACCTCCCATTGTTCCAATAAAACTTTCCAAGGCCCCCCTCTTGGATTCCTCAGTAGCTGCTGTAACACTGCAAACCTAAACTCATAGCCGGAAACTGGCTAATGTGTTTATACAATGTGTTAGCAGATTTCTTTTTAGATATTTCATAAATATGTTCATATATTCTTTAGCATAATTTCTGTTCCATTTTGCCAACATACAAAACACTGCATAGAGATAGCAATGTGACTAATACCTTAAAATAGCAGCTAAAGTGACCAACAATATCAATAAATTTATTTCATGCTTGTAACCCCGAAATAAAATTCAAATAATTACATTGGCTGCACATACTGCATTTTACCATCTTCCCATCAGTTCTTACATTACTGGATTTTTCAAAAATAGTCTTCAAATTGGGACCCCTTCTATAAACAACAATCCAAAATATCATGATCAGCCAGAATCAAGCCCCAATTTTTAACTAAAATATCAGAGATAGCTGTACTACTCATGTTGCAGGTAGTAACGAATGAACAAACATTAACCTTATTAACAAGATCTTCTGGTAAAGGCAGCTGATAACTACTAATGCCCCTGCCATGGGCATTAACTATACCATCATGTCCATCGTTAATAGAAACTATTGTATGTGTACTGCATAACTGTAATAATGATATGTAAAAACCCATGATTCACTTGTGCAAAACTTCTTACTACTGGATTAGTGCAGCATTCCCTTTTACATCAGGAATTATTCGCCATGTTTGGCAGACATGACTGCGAACGTATGGTACTTTTAATTAGACACAATTCTAAAGCCTTGGAAGTGTTATATGTGGATATTAAAAAAAAATTGATGAACGTTTTATTAAGGATGGAGTATTTCAAGAATTTAAAATGCAATATGATAGTATTATTTGCAGATATTGATAAACTGTGTTCTTCCATTCAAGTTAGGAAGAGTAAAAAACTCCAGAGAGATCAGCAAGCATATTTACTGGGAAAAGCCTATTCTGCACCACCTAAAGGTCAGCATAGGAGGGTTGATCAGCTTAATTCTATTGTTTTTGGAACAACTGGTGATGACCCTTCAATTCATGGTGGTGATTAAGCTGTCCCTTTAGATATGTCCCTTCCACCCAGGTCTGAACATCAACGTTTGAACCGACACAATCCATATCCTCCAGTCTCCAGGAATTCCTGATCTGGTCTGAGGAGAGCTTACACAACAACCATCGGAGGTGATGTCAAACATTTTAATTGACAATCAGGACAATTTTAAAATGATTTATAATTATAGTGGGGACTTTTGAATAGTTAATTATAGTGTGGTTTGTTTGATTTCTGCTCATGCTGAACTCTTCATTCATGGCTTCTCTTTTTTACCTAGTAAAAAAGCTGATATAACTAGGCTGATATGTGATTTGAAATTGTACATATGTAATTTAAATCTTCATTGAATAAACCATAATAATGAATATAATTTGCCTTTTACTAATAATGTTTTATGGCTTCCTAGTACTTATAACCATGAGCTGCACCATACTGTGTATATGTTTGAGAGGGTTTACGATATGGACCTTAGACATATGTTGACTCAATTTAAACAAAATTACTCTGACCAATATAATTTGTCTTATGATGAGTATCTTCTATTGAAGGCATTAAAATCTACTGACCAGTTAAGATTTATGCAGCCTGATAAAGGCAGAGGAATTATTGTAATGGATTATTATGATTATGTCCAGCATGTGTACCAGGTTTTATATCAGGATACTTATGTTGAAGCCTCTATTAATGAGGTATATGTTTCATATAAGAATATTGATTATTGTTTATTTGACATTTTGGCCAGGGGCAAATTTTACCTATGGAGTATAATTACATGAGCAGTGATTTTCCAAAAATCCCCACTATCCTTGGGCTCCCCAAAATAGATAAGGATCTTTGGGATCCTCTACTTTACCCTATTGTGGACTCAGGTCTATATTACAAGATCAAAACTTTAGTTAATCGAATAACTAAAGATCAATCTTGTAATATCGAAACCTAAAAACTTTGATCGGCTGATTTAACACAGGGAAACACTTCCCTTGGCCGTTATGTGGATTATGCCCTTTTCTCTAATTTGGAACAATGTCAGTTAACTCTGTTACCTGATTGTTTCCAGCCCCCTCATAAGAGCAAATAACTGGGTCTCTTCCCGCTTCGCTCCCCACCCTGCCCCCTATATCCTCCTGCCCCCAGTGGTCCCACCTTTATTACTCTCACAAACCTCTCCCATCTTTCCAATAGCCAACCATAGCACTAAACCAACACTACCTCCTCCATCTTCCCACTACTATCACACCTCCTCAACGAACATGTACAAGCATACCTTACCTATGCTCACTGCATGCACTCTCCTTGCATATCTTGCATCCTACCAAAGCTCCATCATTCCCCCAGTCAAGCACTACCACTGTACTACTATTATGCCCTTTTCTCCAATTTGGAACAATGTCAGAGTTGGTATATTTAGTTAGGGAGTGTGTGGGGGGCAAAGCCCCCCACTTGATTTGGGATTAAAAGTTTTTTTTCATACGGCCAAGGGAAGTGTTTCCCTGCATTAAATCAGCTGTTTGAGGTTTTTAGCTTTTGTTATTATAATATCAATCTTTAGTTATTCGATTAACTAAAGTTTTGATCTTGTAGTATAGACCCGTGGATTCTGGGTGTTCTAAGAGTAGTTATATTGCATGCTTTATTGGTGCTTGGTTAAAACGAGATGTACTGAGCATTCTTCATATTTGTCATGATTCTTGTCATTTTTTGTCTATGTGTAATCATTTGTCTCCTTATAATGGTGGGGTTTTTATAATGATTGACATTAAATATTTATTTAATTGTATCCCTCATGATGTTGATTTGCCGTGATTCTCTGATTTTCTTTTTGTAAGTTTCCATTACAGTCAGGATAAAGTTAATATTTTTAATCATTTAATGGTATTGGTTTTAACTAACAATTATATTTATTTTGAAGGACAATTATTTAAGCAGTTAAGAGGAGTAGCTATGGGGGCAGCCTGTGGCCCCCTTTATGCTAACATCATTATGGCTTATTGGGAGTATTGTTATTTGTTTCCATGCTTCTATTTTTCATGCATTTCCATGTACATCTGATACCTGGATGACTTGTTTGTGGCATGGACTGAGCCTGGGGATGTGATTCCATCTTTTATTGTGTATATTAATGGAAGTACTTCTTGTCTCCGTTTCACACATACTGTTGACCATCAGTCCATTGCTTACTTGGATGTGCATATGGAACAGATCCGAGTACTAATTTGTTAAAAATCTATTGCATATAGGAAACTGATACATTCTAATAGCTTTTTACATAATTCTAGTAATCATCCATATCATATTAAGCATGTGGTCATTAAGGGCCAGATGGTCAGGTCCACATGAATGATTTCTGATGACATGGATTTTAAAAATGAATGTAATTATCTTTGGTTGATGTTTTTAAATAGGGGGCATCCTCTTGATTTAGTTTTTTAGATTTATCAAGAAGGTTTGTACAAACAAACCACAGTTTTTTATGTACCTTTATTACAGTTATGTAGTGCGCATGTAGTGCACATACTATAGTTTCTGTTAATTGATATGAAGGCACTGTTAAATTCATATTGGAATTGATACAGTGCACATACTATAGTTTCTGTTAACAATGGACATGATGGTATTGTTAAATTCATATTGGAATCGATAACAGTGTTTCTTTTGATTGGTAACTTTGAATTTTGTTGGCTTTTACATATTTCCTTATTTTGTATAAGGTGGTTTAGTACTGTAGAGGTTTTATCTGATGAAGTTTGATTATTATCAGACAGAATTGCTTATTTTTGTCCTTCTATTAAAGTTCATTTGAGCTGTTACCACTCTGCCATTTTGTTTATTATCATAATGTACTCTAATAACAAAGTCACCAGCATCTTTAGAACTGGTATTCACTCCGTTATACTATTTAATATTCCATTAATTGGGATTTCCTACATTGATCCATCCCTTATAGTTCTACATTCCCATTGAAGCCCATAGAGTAAAATTTGTTGAGTGAGGATTCATCTATGATCATATAGTCATTGTCAGATTTCTATTTTCAAATAAGACTACCATAACTTCACTTTGTATTTTCCATTAAAAGTAGCCAGGACAAAAAATTATATGCCCACTGAATTAACTTTTTTCTACTATATACCATTCTCTACAAGATGGTGAAATGCTAAAAACCACAGCATAATCCCCAGTCTTTTGTACATTCCCCTTATAATTTATAACTCTTTTTGTTCCTTACATACAATAACAAAAACCCATTTGTTACCTCTTTCTCCTCATTATTTTTTGACATATGGTCATGTAAGATCACAAATAGCTTGATTTTTCCTGCAGATTTGTCATACTAAATGAGATTATGACTAATGTCTAAGTAACAGTAGCCATCAAATAGTTACATATTGCACTGTAAATACATTTACTGTGATTTGTTGAGCAACATTCAAATTATAATCTTTACTGATGTGCTATTCTGCTGCAGATATTTACAGTTTCTAATGTGCTATGATTTTGCTGTAATGTTAATGTAGTTAGCTTTGTGACATATTCTGTCAGTGGTGCAACAAGTAGCAAGCTTTCCTCTGGTGCAGAAGGCTGGGTTCTATTCCCATACAACTTAGGGGATACTGCACTCCTGAGTGTGTCATCCTTTTGATGGAATGTTAAACTGATGCCCCATCTGTGTGAGCTGCATGTAGCGCAGGTGGATAGTAGGAAGTAGGAAGAAGTAGGGGTCATTTATTGATATACATATACATATATATATTTACAAATTTATACAATCATTTAATGTCATTTTCATTGTCAATTTTTTTACGTTAAACTTGCCATTCCTATACATACTTATTTTTTATATTAACCTCCACTCCTTTTAACATAACCGTAGTCTAATCTTTTTTTAATATTGATGACAAATTCCAATTTCCATTAAATATACTTTCATTAATTCTTTCATTTCATAATATCCTTATTACATAAAAAAAAAATTTTGTCCAAATCCACTTATTTTTTTGTTTATATTTTCATAATATCCATATGCAGTCGTATCCACATGTATATCCTCATTATTCTTGAAATTGTCCAAAAAATTTCTATGCTCAGTTTATTCCATATTTTTTAACTCCCTCACATTTCAGAAAAAAAAAACATGGTTTGTTGTTTCTACAAGCATATTCTTTCACTTTTCTTTTTGTAAGGCATGCTTACATTTACAGGTAATATTTCTATTCCAAATCTCCCTACAAAACCTGACATTCAACATTATGGCTACACCATTTCATTCTTTCTTTCTTTCATTCATTTTTTTCTTTCTGTGATTGCTTAAATCTTTACTTCTAGAATATTTTCCTATGGATTAATACAATAGCACTTCCTCACAATATTTTCATATATTTTCTATCCTTTTCCACTTCATCAGTGTTTATTTTCCACATTTTTATCTTGTTTTGATAATTCTCTATTTCTTAATTAAACATTCTTTTGTTCTTTTGCTACTTCTTATTCTTTCCCAGAATTCCTTATAATTGTACTTAAATACCTTTCTCACTAAATTATAATTTTTTCTCATTTATTATTTTAGTATGTTAAATAAATTTAATGCTGCAGCGTATTTACTATTGGATTTATCATACCTAAACCTTCTTCTTCTTTCTTAATGTATAATATACCCTTTTTAACAGGATTTAATCTCAACCCCATTAAAAGTAGAATATTTCTACTAAAAGTTTTTCCTACATTCTATAAATTATAACATTGAATAAGTGTCCTAGCTTACATAATAATACTGAATTAGTCAAATGAAAATTTCTCGTAAATGCCAATATCTATATTTTATTTCCTTTATTATTTTATCCCTAAAACAAATATTTATTTTATCAAAAATTGTACGCCAGCTATTTTTGTGTCGCCCATTCCTTTGTTTTACTTTTCCTTATAAAGATTCATACTTCTTTCCTTTAAGCATCCAGCTAGATAGATACTAACATCTCTCTTCCCATCTCTGATTTTAGTTGTTTGAATAATATCATCTGCATATGACATCATACTGGAATTTAAAAGTTCATTTGAATTATAAAATTTGCATTCTTCATTTTCTGATTAACCTCTCTAGCTATAATATTTATAACTAAAACCAAGAAAATACTATTCATAAGACACCCTAGTCTTATATCATTATTCACATCTATTGTTAGCCAAGCATTGAGTAAGACTCTTACTTTATTGTTCTTATATGCAATTATACATACTTGCTTGATTTTACTGCTAACATTATACATCTGAAACCCACTTTTTCCAACACCTATTTACATTATGCATGTGGTCACCCTTACTATCAAAAGAAAGGCATAGTCAAGGGGCAAATGGTAAGGGCTTCAAGAATGTTGAGCACCTTAGAATTATTCATGGAAGAATTGGTGGTAATAAAAAATATGTTTTTGGAAAGGGGGTACCCAGAGGACTTGATAGACACGTTAAGCAAGGAAGTCATAGAATATAGAGAGCAAAAATCTCCCCCTCTATTAGGTTTAGGTCAGATTGGTGTAGAGAAATCTAGTGAAACCAATACAGCGGTATTTACTAATAGCTACATCCACACCTATTCAACTGATTCACAGCAAATTGAAGAGGTGATCAAAAAATGTTGGCCGGTTCTAACTGGATATGAAGAATTATGTAAATATATCCCGAAGCATCCTAAGTTCACAAGACGTAGGGATACTAATATAAAGGAATTGTTTGAGAAATTTCAGCAACAAGAAAGAACTAGTAACAACAGGAATTTGAAAAAAGGCACCTACAAATGTGGAAGCTGTAAACAATGCATACATATTTTAAACAGTGATTCCATACATATTCCATCCAGGAATTTTTGTTTTAAAGCTAACATTCATGCAAACTGTGCAACGCAAGGGATTGTTTACTTAGGTTATTGTACCAAGTGCCACAGTTTCTATGTACGTAAAATGGAAAGGTCTCTGAGAAAGAGAATTTATGAGCACATGTATGAGGTTTCTAGGAAAAAATATACAAATGCCTTTTATAAACACTTATTATTATGTCCTGAAATGTCTATAAAATTTATAGTGTTAGAACAGGTGCAAGTGGACAGTAGAGGGGGAGACTGGGAAACACGTTTGGAATACAAAGAATTGTTGTGGCAACTTAAATTAGATGCTGCCACAAGCCCCGGTCTAAATGATAGTATAAATATTAAAAGTGTTCTCAAATTAAGAATGGCCAGATTGTGATTTATAAGTAAGGAGATGTCACCATAAATTAACATGTAATCAGTTGTATATTAATATGTTTACAGTACAGTGTTTTAATAGTTGCACATACAGATTTTATAATAATATACTAATTGAAAGTCACTTTTATAAATGTAATATTTTATTGAATGGGAGTTTAATAAATACATTTTTAGTATTTTTTAAAAAATATAATTTTGAACTTTTTAAATGTTTCTGCAAATTTATCTATTGAATAATTAGTATACAGAATTTTATAAAAGTAATGTATGGTTTTATAGTTAAAACAGGTTTTTTGTATATTGTTTCACAAACTTGTTATATATATATATATTTTATATAAATATTTTGAATGTAAATATAGTGATAAAGTATAGTAGTTTGATAAATGTGTCTTGTTCAAGGTTTTACATTTTATGGGGTAATATTAGTGTATTAGTGTATTTGTGTATTTATAACAGTGGCAAGTGAATGTAAGACTGTCAGGTTTGAAACTGTTTGTATAGCTTTAATAGCTTAATTACTAAAGCTATCACATGGTGGTCAATAGACCCTATAAATGAAGTTAGAATTCCATTTTTAATTGATCTTGATAAAGCTTGGCAATGAGACCAAGCGAAAGCGCTTGATTCAAACTGTTGGGATTTGTTTTTCGTATTTGTTCTTCACGTGGTTGAAGTTTTGTGCTGAAAAGCAAGGTGTTTTAAAAAAAGTTATTGACAAGCAATAAAATCATTTAATCCGTACCTCCGTTGGCTGTTTCTGAGCAGTGGAAAGCTTGCTTTTGTTTTTTGGTGCTTACATCTTGTTTTATACATCTGATACCCCCCACAGTGTATCATGCTGCATTAAATCAAATGCTTTGAAAATATCACACAGCTTATGTTTTGTATCTTCTTTCTTTCTTATTATATCACCTATTATTTTTCTCACTATCATTAAGAGCTCTTGACATCTTTTCCCTCAATATCAAGTAAATTATATATTGCATACTATTCTCAAATATTTTTGCATTATTTTCATAAATATGGTATAGTCTGTATTTTATAAAGTTACTTATGTAAAACTACTCGTCTCTAATTTTTATGTCTTCTTTCTCCTTTTTTTCCATATAAATTTTAATATCCCATTGCACAGTTCCTTATACTTTAATCCTTCATTTAACTATTCATTATATACACATAAGTACCCTTTTCTTCCATCATTCTAGCTATTCATACATTACAACTCCTGGCTCTGATGGTGATTCTGCATTTAACTGTTTAAATGGTCTTCCTAATTCATATAGTATAATCTTTTTTTTCAAATTCTCTATTAATTTGTTCAGAAGAAAACAATGTAACTTTCCATGTCCTTACACTATGCCTCTTTTTAATTATACATTTCTTCCACATATCTTGCAATGATTTCCATAATCTGTTGCTGAGTTTTCCTTATATTACCTTTTTTACATGTCATTTCTGTCATTACACTACCATTCTTCTTCACTATCTTACTTAGGTAAAGTGAAACTTCTTCCTTTCTTCCTTGCTTGTAAAAATATTGTTGTTTATACAATAATCCCTTAGTTTTCTTATAGTATTTCTTATAAATTTATTTTTCATAGTATTCTCTATTATTATTTTTTAAATTATTCATCACATCTTTATATGTTTATATTCCTGCTTTTCTTTCTTTTTTTTTTTTTTACTTCATTCTGCCAAAGTAAATCACTATGTTTGTATTTTCTTTTAAAAGTAATCCATCATTCTGAGCAATTAACATAAAATACTATTATAGTAATATGATCCTTTGATAATGGATTCATATCATTCTTTCCTTTTCATTCCATTATGTTTTATTTATTCTTTTTATACCCTTTCCTATCTTTATATATTCTTTATTAGGACATATTTCCAACCATACTGCTAAATGATCTGAGAAGCCTGTTGCAATAGTTTCTTCTTCCATTATACATATCCCTTCTGATACTAAGAAATAACCATTTTCAAATGTCAAAGTACCTGTCCTGTAAGTCCATATTTTTCTTATTTCATATAACCAATTTTCCACATTTCATTACTTCTATCATTTGTTTACATATTTTCCTCTTTTCTTTCTATTTATCCTTAAATCACAACTGAATTGTCTTATAATTATTATATACACATTTATGAGAACATAATCCAGTATTTTTAAATAAATTCTCCTTTTCTTTACTAATCACATAAGGGTATATAGCAATAATTATATAAACCTTTGTTTGGCATCTTCATCTGTAATTGTTAATCTTCCCTTTTTGACTAATGTAACATTCAAAATGTCACTACTCTTCTGCATTGAACTGCTATTCCTGAACACTGCTCATTCGCTGTGCTCCATATTATTTCCCCATTCTGATTTTTTGTGTCGGTAACCTTTCTTCATATGTCAAAAAACTTGTATCCTCCAGAATAAAAATATTGACATCATATCTGTAACACCATTCTGAAAGTGCTATCCTTCTTGTAATATTTTTCATACTATTAATATTTGCTGACTGAAAGAATCCTTAAATTATTCCTTTCCTTATTTCTATATTTAGGAGATACCATCTTATTCTTACACTATTCGCTTATAAAGAAGAATTTTTCATCCATTCCCTTACTTTTTTCATTTCTATTAATGGCTTTAAATTTTCTTTCTTTTTTCTTTTACTCTTCTACCAATAGAATTCATTATTCTCTTACCTTCTTCCAACTTATATCTTCTTTATCACTAACATTTGGCTCTATATCTAATTCTTCTCCTTCATTAACTTTTTTCAGTATCTCCCTTTTTTCTTCTAAAGCTTCATCTATTTGATCTCATTTTCAGGCAAGTTTTGTTTTGTATCTTTACTCTGATTCACACTAATTAACTAATTTTCTTTTTCTTTACAAGCCATCCATAAATGTCTCCTTTTTACATGTATAATATTCAGGTTCACATTTCTTTCACTACAATCCACTCTGCTACAGGCCCCATGAGGAGCTCAATGTCTCTCCAACCTAACACCACTCTTAATTATTCAACTGCAGTACCACCTTTATCATTCTTATAAGAAAAGTGCAGTCTGGGTCTGAACTGTCTGCCTAACAGCTAAAGTTAACCTTGAGTATGTGTCTACCTGTTTGAGCCAATATTAATTTTCCCTTGGAGAGCACTCTGCTTTGGCTTGTAAGCAGCCACCCCCCCCCCCCCCACACACACACACAGACACACACTCATCTTCCACTTTCTCTCTTATTCCTTTCTGTTAGCAAATAGTATCCATAACTGATCAATACTGTGTGTTTGTTAATTTAAATTGAGACAACAGTAGCCTACTGATACAAGGTTATCCTGTTTTTTCACCTGAGAAATCATTAAGAAATGAGTTACAGTTTCAGAGCAGTCCTTGGTCAATTCTGATTGTTTCTTAAACACAAACTTGTCTTTGCTTTGGCTCATTAGCAGCAGTACAAAATAACTGCCTGCTAACACCCTTGTTCTCCCACTTACCTGTTTATTACCTTAAGCCAATCCCAAAGTTAATAAATATTACCTGTGGCAAGCACCATTTTTAAAACTACAATCCACTCTGCTACAGGCCCCATGAGGAGCTCAATATCTCTCCAGTAAGTGTTTTACAACTGTAAATGCCTGTTTATGTTGAATTGTGTCAGACATTTTACAACTGTATATGTTTATGTTGAATTGTGTTAGACTTCTAATATGATTTATGCTTTATTATTGGAAGTTACTATGGCATGCTAGCATTTTGTCTGCACCAAGTTGTTTTTAGTATAATGGTATGGTCTATTTACATAGCTGCACCTTGTTCACTAATGTTATTCATGTAAATGTGTTGCATGTAGACAGCTCATACTGGTGTCTAATTATTTCTATATAATTGTGCTGTTACTGGTGGACAGAATCACATTAGCGACCCAGGACAGAGGGCTGCTCACTATATTTTTATCTGTGACTGCATAACTGTCTGATGAGGTTTTTTCTAACAGATGTTTTACCAATTGGCGCCGTATCTGCATATACTAGTAGTCGGTTCAAGACATATTGTCCTGTATGCAGTAGCTATTTGCTCAGTTTGTTTTTTGTAATCTTTATAATATATCTTTACCATCTCAAAAATGCTTACTCCTCTCTGTACTCTTCTTTTCTAGACCTAACACCACTCTTAAGTATTCAACTGCGGTACCACCTTTATCATTCTTATAAGAAAAGCGCAGTCCGGGTCTGAACTGTCTGCAAACAGCTAAAGTTAACTTTGAGTATCTGTCTACCTGTTTGAGCCAATATTAATTTTCCCCTGGAGAGCACTCTGCTTTGGCTTGTAAGCAGCCCCTCCCCCCCCATATACACACACACACACACACACACACACACACACACACACACACACACACACACTCATCTTCCACTTTCTTCTGTTAGCAAATATTATCCATAGCTGATCAATACTGTGCTTGTTAATTTAAATTGAGACTACAGTAGCCAACTGATATAAGGTTATCCTGTTTTTCCACCTGATAAATGGTTAAGAAATGACTTACAGTTTCAGAGCAGTCCTTGGGCAATTCTGATTGTTTCTTAAACACAAACTTGTCTTTGCTTTGGCTCATTAGCAGCAGTACAAAAGAACTGCCTGCTCACACCCTTGTTCTCACCCTCCCCCTTCCCTGTTTATTACCTTAAGCCAATTCCAAAATTAATAAATATTACCTGTGGCAGGCACCATTTTTAAAACTACAACCACCCTTTGTCACTATCATATGTTCATTTATCAGTTAACTCTGTTACCTGATTGTTTCCAGCCCCCTCATAAGAGCAACTAACTGGGTCTCTTCCCGCTTCGCTCCCCACCCTGCCCCCTATATCCTCCTGCCCCCAGTGGTCCCACCTTTATTACTCTCACAAACCTCTCCCATCTTTCCAATAGCCAACCACAGCGCTAAACCAACACTACCTCCTCCATCTTGCCACTACTATCACACCTCAACGAACATGTACAAGCATACCTTACCTATGCTCACTGCATGCACTCTCCTTGCATATCTTGCATCCTACCAAAGATCCATCATTCCCCCAGTCAAGCACTACCACTGTACTACTACTCACACCACCACTCATGTCTCACACTCACTCATCTCCCCTCCCACCAACTCAAGAACCATCCCTATGCACCCCCCACATATTCTACCAACTATATTACTCAAACATAAAGCATCCCTACAACTTAACATAGTTACCCCCCCACCATACCTATTACCCACAGAGCACAATCATAAAGTTTCCCTTATAAACAAACACATTCAGAAACTGAGAAAACTAATAACTTCATGCATATCAAAACTAGCCCTAAGTGGAGACATCTACCCCAACCCTGGCCATACCATCTCCAATCCCAATCCTCATAATCAGACTAGAAACCACAACTTCTCCCATATTATAGCCAATAGAAAGCCAATTGACTTCCTTCAACTAAGCCTAAATATTAGAAGTATATCCAACAAAGTCCATGAACTCCATGCCACCATAAACTTGTACTCCCCAGATATAGTCATCCTGACAGAAACACGGCTAAAACCTCACATTACCAGTGAGAAAATACTCCCTACCGGTTACGGCATACTAAGAGTAGAGCGGCTAAACAAGAAAGGAGGCGTTGTAGCTATAATATTTAAACAGCATCTAAACATCCAGCTCTTAAAATCATCAGCTCCACAAATAGGCAATGAAGAAATAATATATACCAAACTCAAAATAAACCAAAACAAAACCATCAACATAATTGGATGCTACTTCCCACCTGGCCAAAACATCCCTCCACTAGAAAACCTCCTCAGCTTGTCTATCCACCCTCTCCTCCAAGAAACTATCAATTTAGGTGATTTCAATATTGACTGGCAATCCTGTTCTGGCAACCATCAAAACCCATCATGTAAACCTTCATGGCTTCACCCAGTTAGTCCAGTCACCAACCAGGATAAATAAAAACTCCAGCAAGCACACTACCCTGGATTGTATACTAGTCAGTAAGAGCCCCCAGTCATATATAACAGGCTGCTTATCAGATAGCCTCAGTGATCACTCCCCAACATTCCTACTCAAAAAATACCTATACCAAGCTAAACCTGTCATCTACCATCAAATACGTAAAATACTAAACTTTAACCCACTCACATTCATCTCATCCCTCAAAGAATGTAACTGGCATCCTCTAAAGTACCTTAGACTTGATGCCACAGTTGAATTTTTTAATACTACCTTCCTGAGCATCCTTAATAATCATGCCCCCATAAGACTTTCCAGAACCAAAGCACAACCCTCCCCATGGCTACAGAAAACCACTAAGTCAGAAATGAAAAACAAGGATAAATCCTGGGAGCACTGGAGCAAAATCAAAACCCCCTCAATTAGATAGAAATTCCTAGAACTACGCAATTGAGTCAAAAAGCTAATAAAACATGACAAATTCCATTACTACCAGTCTGCCCTAGACTCCTCCCAACACAGCCCCAAACAATACTGGCCCTCCATAAACTCCATCCTCCACCCAGGTAAAGTCAGTACCCCTCCTCCTAACATCTCTCACTCCTCCGAAAATATTGCTACCTCATTCAACACACACTTCACACAAACCATATTATCACTAGCTAAACAACACAACCCCCTCACCTCCAACCCACACCTTCAACTTGTAATCTCCCCACTGCCTTCTCTTTTTCTCCTGTACCTACCTCCAACATAAAAAACTCTTAACTAAACTTAAACCCACCAAATTAGCAGCAGACAACCTCCCAAGTGAATACCTACAAATCACAGCTGTTGCTCTGACCTACCCAGTATCCATCTTGATTAACCGATCTCTGTCAGAAAGTTGCGTTCCCACATTGTGGAAAGTATCACATATGATTTCCCACCACAAAGCCGGACTCTCCACAGAACTAACCAATTACTGCCCATTACCTATTCTCTCTACACTGCCCAAATTACTAGAGAGATGCAAACACTCTCAGGTCTCAGACTTCCTCCTAACTAACAACCTCCTTTCCAATACTCAGCATGGTTTCCGACCAAACCATAGCACCACCACTGCCTTACTCTCCTTTACTAACACTATCCTTCAGCATAAAAACAATGGCTATCTCTCCTCTGCTACTTTCCTAGACCTATCTAAAGCATTTGACATGGTCCCACACAAACAACTCATCTCTGTCCTCAATAACCTATCTTTCTCTCAATCAGTAACTGGTTTCAGAGTTACCTGTCTGACCGCCAACAATCCGTTGTATGGCAGAATGACATATCTCCCCAACTACCTGTCTCCATAGGGGTTCCCCAAGGATCCATCCTTGGACCCCTACTCTTCTCAGCTTTCACAAATAATCTAGCCTCTGCCACCAAGCATGGCATGGTCATACAATATGCAGATGACTCAACCAACATCTGCTCAGCCCAGTCCCTACCCAAACTACAAAAAGTCATGCAGGAAGCCTATTCCTTTGTTGAAACTTGGTTGTCCGATGCCCAATTAATTCTCAACCCAAACAAAACTAAACTAATCATCTTCCAACCCAACAAACATACTCAAAACAACTCTCACTTTAACATCACAGCAAAAGACAACACTACTATACACCCAACTGAACATACCAAATTGCTAGGAGTGGAAAAAGTCCACAAAAAACTAGGAGCGTTATACAGAAATAAGCAACTTCTCACCAAAGCAGCAAAGATTTAATGGCAAATTCCGACTTTATCTCCACCCTACTTTATGCCTCTCTGGTATATACCAACCTAAGGCAATGCGATCTAAACAAGCTAGAAACCTGCTATAACAAAATTGCCAAATTCGCCACAGGGGCATCCTGCCGTAGTCACCACTGTCTCTCACTTGCTGAACTGGGCTGGCTTGAACTCCCTCACCTCCTTCAATGGTATCAACTTTCACTTGCCCACAAGCTAGTAAACCATCCACTAAATGTCCCATCCCTCCAGAATCTACTCCAACCCTATCGCACCACCAGACCACTAAGATCCAACAACAAAAATCACTTGCAGATCACTAAAGCCAATAACTCTGCTGGTGAAGCACTATTCTCTTGCACCATAGCCAAATTATGGAACTCCCTCCCACCCAAAATTACCTCCGTACCATCATGCACCCACTTCAAAACTTTACTAAAAGCGCACCTAAAAACATGCTAGCTATGCCCTTGCAACTCCCACTCTAATATCACCCACCCCATCCAACCACTACCTTTATTTCCACTACACTAACTACCTTGATTATAGCAAGCTCAGATGCTCATAAGCATAGTACTTATTATATAGCAGGAACTTCTTATTGTAACATTTGATAATGTCTGTTATGTACTTCGCAGATAAAGATTCTAGTTGTCTACTGATGTACTATGTTCTTCATCTGTAAATATGTTGTAATTAATTGCTCTGTTAAATTGTTAATTGCTGTGTAATCCAATGTAAATACTGTCTGTTTTATTTTAACTGTGGAGCTGTTCACCCCAGGCCTCCACTGAAAATGGACCTACGTCCAGTCGGACACTCCCGGTCAATAAATGTAAATAAATAATTTAAAAAAATAAATTTTCTTCATATCCTGTTTTACCTCATATATAATATTTTTTTTGTCACAAAATGATAAATTAATGCCCTTGTTTTCAATAGGGAAAAAACATGCCTTTTTGTATCCCCAATATTTTACAATGTTTCTGTTACCATCAACATTTAAAATAGTGGGAATCTGTACAATCTTTTTTCCATTTCCAATTTTAAAATGACATTGCAATCCCCTGACCCAGTCCATAAACCCTTAGTATCATAATCCTTTGAAATATCTATTATTTCTTCATATATATTTTAAATGTTCTTTTAAAGTCCCTTTTCTACTTCAGTTTGAAACTGTATATGCACTGTTTTTGATTTCCGAAAAAGATGCTTATACTATATATTCATTCCAAGCATTATTATTTTGTCATTTTTAGCATTCACATATACATTTCTCTATATCTTGTACAGTCAAAAAAGTCACAAAATATCCCTTTGTTAATCAAAATAAATGCTCTTACCTCTTGCTTTTCACACCCAAAAGTAGAATAACATTGTTCCATACCTCATATCTGTTCAACTACTGATATCTTTTGCTTTGTGTTTTTACTACAAACTTTCTTTTTACAACGTCCTCTTTTCTTTTTTCTCTTGTTCCTTCTTGTGTAGCTGCAACAATTTCTGCATACATTTCCTTTGTTTTTCCACTGCCTCCTTCTGACATCATTTCCACATCTACCTCATTTATTTTTACCATAATGTCCTACCCAGAATATTTACCATAATGTCCCCCCAGAATATCTCATTCTCTGGTTGTCTTTGATTAATTAATTCCTGCAATAAATCCGAGGGTTGTAGCTATACATTCCTCTTCAACTGCCTCCTCAGTTTTTTCAAACGACTTTTTCTGAAATGCTTCTTCCAAATCCTCACCATCTACAATATTTAATTTATCAGAGCTGGCATTCACCTTCACTTCCTTTGTTTGATTTTCCATCTTGTGCACCACCTTCCTAGCCACCTTTGTACTAGGAATGGGACTTGTGCACGTGCTTGCATATACCAACACAGTGAGTACCTATTGCAACTAAGAGAGAGTCCCTGATGCCCTGGCCAATTTTCACCAAATAGTACAAATACCACCTTGATTCTCCCCTAAAATGATGCTACTAGACTATTGGGACCAACTCAGTCAAAAAAGTTAAATAACATACATAAATAAATAACCTCTGGACTGCACCTAAGAAAGACAGGTTTTGCACCCTGCAGGGTCCTGAGACTCTAGAACCTGCAATAAATAAATATGTACTACTTCATGTCTGAGCATACTGCATACAAATATTCTGTCCATTCCTTAGGCAAGTATATCAATTATTTAAAAGTTTCCAAGATGTATATTGTATTATTTCTGCGATTTAAAGTGAGAGGACATTTTACAGCACCCATAACTGTAAGCCTGCAAAAAAATTAATATCATGTAAAACTTTTAACAGCAAGCATGTGCATTATAAGTTCTGTGATGTTATAAAGCTAATATTTTATGTGAGGTACTACAGAATGATACATGGAATGAGATAACCATCACAGTATTTATTATGACATGTTTCTTTTAAGAGGCTGCAATGTCATTTTGGAAAAGTGAACTTGTCCACATCTTGCAGCATAACCCTTGCGTTACATTTTATGCTGGACGAGCCACAGGACACAACACTGTTTTACATAAGATTAAACAGTTGTTCATGTCAAAGGTGGGTAGTTTTTACTGAGTCATATTCCTAAATGATATGGTGGTTGCCATAACTGGGTTTCAGTCAGGTTTCTATAAAAAGAGAGAGAGAGAGAGAAAAAGAGACATTCTAATTCTGGACAAATTCCTGTTTAATAAACAAAGACTGACAAGACGAATTTCAACTGGTGGCATCTACTAAACCCACATTAACTAGAAAATAAATTGAAATCAAGAGAGCTGTATGTCAGCTTACAATGTGGGTGGTTTGGCTGCCTGCTAGAAATGTCTTTTTTTAATAAAGCAATATTTTCAGAGCAAAATGGTATTTTTTGTTTGGGCCGCGATTATTTCTCAATTTTGCACCAAAAATACTGCTGAAACCATCAAGGATCATTCATTTATGTCAACAACACTGACAAATAAAACTCATGAAAAGAAAATGTGTGATTGGTATGCATGCAAGTGAATGAAAATAAATGATGGATTATATTATATTCTTTCTAGCCGTACCCTAAAACTGATATATCAGTGATACCACTGGCCTGACTTTACTAAGAATTTGTTGAATTCTACTGCCAATAACCATTTTATGTGCTGATTTATTTTACAACACAGTATTCTGGAAGGAAGCACAGTCTGAGCTGTTTTTCTGCATGTAAGATACATACCATATCTAAAAGAAAAGTAAAATGAAAAACAGCATCTCAGGATTTCAAATTCCTACATCTTTTATTTCAGATGTGTCATGTTTTAACTTCTTTCATCGTTTTTCCCAACTAATGTCATGTGACCACTGGCACTTGAGTCATCATTGGTTTTCACTGCCCCATGATAGAGTTTTTATGACTGCATCATGTTGCATACATGCCATCCAGAGCATGTTGGTGAACTGTGTCCTTGGTTTGTCTCATATGAGCTTGAAATGCATTGCAAGATTCTAGTGCTCTTGTTATGTTCTTAAGCTGCATAGCAGAAACATATACTGTCCAAAATGTATGGAAAATGTATAATGATGGAAGCAACGGCTAATCAAGGAAGAAGAACTTCACTGTCTCTGTTATTTACTGCTCTCTCAGCAAAAAACTAACTTGGAATTGTTGACTTTCAGGTTAAAGGAGGAATTAGTAGAAAATTCAGGTATACAGGGTGGACCAAATGAAGATGCTTTGCATCAGAAGAAGAATGAATTAAGGAAACTGCACAGATGCATATGGAGTTAATAGGCTGAAAAGTGGCATTGTAATGGTTTAAAAAGATTTACAAGAATGTCCAGAAAGGCAAACAAGCAGACAACAATTTTTCAAGCATGTCAAGGCTGAACTGAAGAGTAATCTTACTTTAGGTAGCGGTGAGAGATAGGCTGTGAGCAAAGTGTATCTACAAAGATGAGCTGTGGAATGTGGCAAAACACACTTAGTGGAGATGGCAGATAGTAAGTTCAAGAATTTAACATGTCAGGGGGAATGAATGCTCCAGGGCCTTATCTCTGTTTTAAATAATAACTTAAATGACAAGGTGCCACAACTAGAAAGTTGAGTACCTATGGTAAGAGATACAAGTAGAATGGAAAATTAATCATAGAAGGTGTACTACAGGAATAAACAGATTTCAGTAAGGGATATAAATACACAAATTACATACTAAGGTTCTGAATTAGTTGACAGTGTTTTTTATGTGGCCTTTCCTTATAATACAGTGATGCTACAGTTTGGTGGGATAACAATTGTAAGCTTATGATCATAAAGGTAGGCATCTGTACAAGATGGTCAGTTGTAGGCCTCATATTCTCCTTTCTCTCTTAGAAAGGGACATAACAATGTCTCGTCAGTGAATATCAGAGGAAGTTCCAAAGACTAACCATGTTACAAAATGACAACACCAGCATTCAGTGCAGCTGAAATCTTACCATCCAGAATGAAACTGTTCTTTGAGCCACTAGGAAGTGGACAAGAGAATTTCTGTTGTTGATATGTGTATGTTTGTATTAAATCCATTTACTCTCTAAAACACAGAGAAGACAGGAAGAGGAATGTAAATAGACTGGGTGCGTCAGTAATACAATAAATAAGAAACTGCCTGACTAAATGTTGTTACACTTTGTATTTGTGTTGATCCTTATTTAGACTCAGTGCTATTTAATCTAAATAATTTTTTAACTTTCTCATTTGTACTTTACAGATTCATGGGTTGATACTAGGCTAGCTGCTTAGAGCCATTTTAAGCCTAGGCAGTTTTCCATTTTGTGCTCAAAGTAACCTATCCCATTTGATTAGAGATTAGCCTTACTTATCCCATAGTTGATGATTCTATATCACCCCCTAATTAGAATAAACTGGATCATACCATAGATAATTTGAGGGGACCCATTAATGGGATAAGGCATTTAGGAGCTGCATCTGTCTATTAGTAATACAAGGGCAGTCCTGGGGAAAATTTTCTGTTTCCTATCCATAGATATCCTTTGTTTATATCCCATCTTTATGCCATTGTATTTTTAATATTCTTGCATATTAGTGCATCTTTAATCTAGTTACATCTTTTTTGTATTGTGTTTTTTAGCTGTATTTTAATATGCTTGCATTTTACTAAAATGTATTTTATCCCTATGCATTTTGTTTGTACTTTGCTACTGCCAGCATGGTCTGGGTCATACCAAAAGAGTCCTTGGACAGTTCATTTATCCAGCTAACAAAAATCAGGCAAAATAAGTAAATGTATAGAGTGGTAATACAATAGATGGCATACCAAAAAGATGCATTAATCATCAGAGTTATAGGCCAGGTGGCAATATTACCCTGCTCACTAATGACACAAAGAGTGATGTGGTAGTCATACATGGATAGAGAGGTGGCAGATGGGATTTGTTGCAAAAAGTTCTGTCTTGTATATTCTGTTTTTTTTTTTTTTATTATTTTTAACAGTACAGTAAACTGAGCTATAAAACACCATCTCCAACTGCTGTCTTGTTACATATAGACATATTAAAATAGTTTGATATTGAACACGTTAGATAAAATCTAATTTCTAGGAACACTGCGGACAAGGAGGACAAAGTAATAAAAGGAAATGGACATCCCAATCTCTTTTAGGCCAAACCCTTCTGTACTTTCCAAACGAGTGCTAACAAGATGACCCACACTGATCTAGTATATGGCCAACATAACAAGTTATATGTCTGTCAAGGTCATTTTCTACTTTGTCAATGTGTCTTTACAGCACTGTGTCATGTCATAGTGAAATGTCAATTATATAAGTGAAATGTGACACTCAGCATTAACAAACCAGTAAAGTGAATGGAGGAGCTTTCTGAAATTAAGAGAGCTTGTTATACTTGTTTCCAGAATATGTTACGTAAAAATGTTTTTCTGTGAGGCAAGTACTTGTATCATTTATGAAAAGGATTGTTAGATAGGAGGAAAGGACTATTGGTGGTATTTAATGGGTAATTGCTTCAAATTTGACTAATGAAGACATTATTTCATAGTGAAGGTGGTGGAAGTGAGAGTACATTACCACATGTAATGATATTTTTTTTTATGTAAAAGAGAGCCCAACTTGTGCCTGAGAATGAAGGAACAGGAAGGGCGAGCTATATGATCAGTTGATTTTTTTTCTTATTGCAATGTGATCTGCTATGGCCAGCCACTTGTCTTCTTCCCTCAAAATTGTATGCACTAAAATGTATAACCAGGGATTATACCAGTGACTTTGAAATAGATAATTGAGAGTGATGTGTAAATATATAAATCGGTATGATTTTAATCATTACACTCATTGCTCTAGCTTTATTATCTGTGGTAACTGTGCAGTTCCTGCTATGCACAGAACCCTTGTTGAAAGTATTTGTTTCTTATAGGACATGAAACTCTAATGATATGTATAAACCATGGGGTATAACCAGCATACTAATGAGCAGAAGATGACAATAAGGAAGTGTAAAGAAATAAAATGGCAACATGTTTGTTTTGATTTACAGAAGTGAGTAGGAGTGAAACACTTTGGACTCCTGTTCATGGCAAATAGAATGATGTGTGACTGCATGTATACTAGGTTTTGGCTGATACCACAGACAATCTAGACACCGTGTTGTAATTATTATTACTAGCAGTAATAAAAATATAATCATATTATTATTATTCCTTGCTGTTTAATGTAAATCACTGTTATTAGAATGCTGTACATTGTTTACAATATAAATCAGGCTGAGCCTGTAATAGGTCATTGTTTGATCAGTGCTCTACCCCAGTAAACAAATTTAAATAAATAATTAAATAAATTATGACTTGGAAATAAAAAGAATCAGAGTAGAGAGCAAAGAGCCTCCTTAGACTAATTTAGGAAATGTGAATACTTTGACAATTTTATTCTTCTGACATAAGGATTGGAAATAAGAGGCCTATCCAAGCATTTTGGGTGAAGCAGGTACAGAAATAATATGTATTAATTTTTGGTGAAGGTTTAAAGAGCACAGTGATACAGATATGCTCATTGGGACCTTCTTCAGTAAGTTAAAGCTGCACTAAATTAAGCCTGGGTAGTTTTCATCAAGCAACACGGGTATGAACCTCTTGTATTTATGACTGGATGAAAAAATTACAAAATCCAAAAGTAAATTCCCTTACTGTGTGTTTTCTTCCATGTATAGTATAATACAGCATCACACTGTGCACAGAAAGGGCTACCAATGAGGCTACAGAGATGAGTAGAAAATTCATGAACAATATTAGACCAGGAGCACTGCAACATGAAATTATGTAACTTCCCTGATTACAGAGTGATGTGAAACCCAGCCATCTGAAGGCATCTAACCACATACTTCATAAAGCTTCCAAAGCTTTAAAACATTTACTTACATGGTATGATTTTTTTAATGAAGTGCACACATTTATGGAAGATCTGTGAAAATCAGCTATCAGTTCTGGTATCATTCCATAAAACAAATAACCTACTCAAAAGAGTGCAGAATGTGCTTTGCAGGGAAGGAGTAATTTGTGCTTTTTTTATTGTTTTTGGAGCTATGCCACCCACATCCCCTGCTGTTTAAATAAATGAGATATAATGCCACAATATCTTGGAGGTATGCATAAGTTCATAGGTTCATAGGTGTGTACTACTCCAATGGCCCTGGAGCCTTTACAAGCCTAGCCCATAAAAGTGCCCTTGCATCATGCCACCGTTAGTTCCTGGTGCTTCTATCAAGTAGAGCCACTGGAGTGATCTCCAGGGTGAACTTTCTATTTCCCATCCACTCATCAAGATTTTTCTTGAAAAGGGCCAGTGAGATGTTCTGCTTGACATGTGTGGGAAGTCTATTCCAGAGCATGGGCAGTCTCTGGGTTAAGAACCTGTCCCTTCAACATGTTCTGTTGATTGTGGTAATGAGTTTGAGGCCCCTGGAGTGTGTGGTGTAGAGGGATTGGGATTTCTTTAGGTGTAACATTTCTAACATGGCTGGGTCAGACATGGCTTTGTAAGTCAAGCAGAGATCACCTCTTAATAGATGATATGAGACAGACAAAAGCTGGATTTATTTGAGCCTGTCCATGTAGGGCATGTGTTTAAGGCCTAAGATCCTCTTTGTGAGGTACTCTTGTGGCCTTTCCAGCTGTTGCAGGGGATTAGTGAGGTACATGCCAAGTGGGGCATTATACTCTATGATTGGTCTAATGAGGGAAGAATAGAGAGAGATGATGACCTCTTTCTTCCTGGATGCAAAACCCTTGGTAATCAGATTTGCCACATAGAAGGACTTTCTGACCACAGTGGCAATGTGGTGGTCAAAGGAGAGATTGCTGTCAACCTGTGTCCTCAGATCTCTTATAATGCCTTCAGTGTTCAGTGGCCTACCATCAATGTGGTAATAAGTGGGAAATGAGTTTTTCCCAAAAGGAATGAGGACTCATTTTTTGGCATTAAGCTTAAGGTCATGGTTTCAACACCAGTCATTGGTCTCACTGAGGCCTTTCTGTAGGATGTCTACATTATTGTGGGAGTTAATAATGGCTCCCAGCTTGCAGTTGCCAGTGAACTTGGTCAACCAGAGTCTCTCCATGTTGGCCTGGCTTCTGAGAAGTAGATGCCAAACAGGAGAAGACCCAGGACTGATCCCTAGGGTACTCCACTCATGACTGGTCGGCAGTCTGACTTGGAGTCTGCTACATTCACACTGTGGGTTCTATCTGTAAGCCAATTTGCAACCCACCTAGTGATATAGGAGTTGATGCCTAGTTTGGTTAGTCTATCAATAAGACCTGAGTGGGGAGTGGTATCAAAGGCCTTGCCGAGATTGAGATAGGCTGTATGAACTGCCTTGCCCTCATCCACAGCTCTGTTGACTGATTCAAAGAAGTCAACCAGGTTGGCCAGGCATGATCTACTCTTCACAAAACCAAATTGCTTGGGATCCAGAGTTTGGAGAGTCCCTATAGCCTTGTTAATTAGGTCCATGATGATGCACTCCATAGCCTTATATATCAGACTAATCAGGCTAATGGGGCAATAATTCACAGGGTCTGTAGTCACTCCTCCTTTATGGAGAGGGATGACTGTAGCAGTGCGCCATTCTGTCAGGGTAAAGCCTGAGGTGAGGCTGTAATTGAACAGGTCACACAGGTGTGGAGCCAGTTCACTTTGTACTTTATATAGAACACAGCCAGGGATATTGTTGGGTCCCATGGAAGCTGTATTCTTGGCCTTGGACAATGCAGCTTTAACCTGTGCTGCAGTAATGCTGGGTGCCTGGCAATAGTCTGGTATTGTGATTGGTCCTTTAGGGAGGCAGAGAGGGGTAAAGCTGGCACTGAATCTGTCGGCCAGTATTTTGGCAATATCTGCTGGCTCAGTATACGAGGTACTATTGTGCAGTAACTCAGAGCAAATCTGGGTATTGCCATGGAGATTCTTGATATAACTGTAGAAGGCTTTGTGGTTGTTTTTAGTGTCTGCCGCATTTCTGCCTTCATAGCTAGCTTTAGAGGTTTTAATGAGGGATCTCAACTTTTGTTGAGTCTAATAAGGGAGTTTTTCCAGTCTTGGGACTTCACCCTGTTTTGCAACAGTTTCTTCTTTCTGTTGTAGAATTTGATAATGGCAGGGAACCACCAGATTAGCTTCCCTTTTTTGGAGGAAAGCATCTTGGTTCTGTTGGGTATGGCTAGTTCCATGCATTTTATGTACGTGTTCGTACAGTGCATTGGTGTATGATTCAGTGGTCATGCACCTATTTTCTATTTGCATGGGTGCCATGAAGTTAGCCACCTCTGTTTTAGGAGCCCAATGTCCGCTTTGGAGAAGTCTTTCATGGTGGTTACCTTTGCTGATGGTGTGGGTGAGATGTGGATTTCCGTGGTAATTAATTTGTGGTTGGATCTAACTAGGGAGTAATTGACTATTGGTGTTGAGCAATGGTTGCCCATGTTAGTAACCAGGTCAAGTATGTTTCTTCCTCTATTCCTGCACATATATGGTTTACATGAGAAAAAAAAAAAGTATTCCCTTTTTATCATGGCTATATGGCCCGGGAGTATTTTTATTTTAGCAACAAGAGAGTAAAGGTGAAGCTCTCATTAAATGATGCAATAAATAAATAAATAAATAATTGAGAGTAGTCAAAACAATACTGAAATTCTTACATCTATGTCTGTTTTACAAAACTGGAGCAAACGAAAACACAGTTTAAACAATATAAAGAATTATATAATCAGACTGGTTGAGAAAAGATGATATGGTAAAAAATATTTTAAAGGATGTTACTATAGCTAAGAATTGCTACATGGTTTGGATTTAAATGAACCTAACTCGAATGGTTGTGCTTTAAGCCCCATTTCACATGTTGTTTCTGATATGGTCAAGAAAGGTTTGCCTTTTGGTAGTTCATCTGAGGTTGTTGAGGTTTGTGGGCAAGTGTTTTAAGGGATTTGTCGTGATTTCGTATTGTACTCCTTGGCATAGTCAGTAGAAAAGGTCCAGCCTATTCTATCAACTTTTTTTATTTTATTTTGTTTGCCAATATTGCTATTACATTATCATGCTGAAAATATAATAAGAAGTAAGTGATTATGCTGTAAGGTGGACAAGCTTGAGCCATAGTAGGAACCTAAAATAACCAGTACACCATGAATATCAAATGCTTATTACAAGCAAATGCTAGAATAGAGGCATTCATGTTCAACATGTACACAGAAATCAACTTTGTGAAATTAGACTGAGCTACCGGTTTGTCACATTTACTCCAGCTACTCAGCTAGAGCGTCTTCTGTGTGGAGGCATGCGTGAATGGGCGTGCCTTCATTGAAGGTTGTGCGTCAGGGCTGGTAACTCGGCATGTAAAAATCCACTGCCAAACATTAGCGGACCGGAGTTCCGCTGTGGTGACCCCTAACCGGGATAAGCCGAAAGACACAACAACACAATAGACACTTGCCTACTTCAGTACTTTCCCCTAATCTTAGTTGTCTTTGTTTGGTCTAAGTAAAATGACTTTTTCACACAGCTCAGTATTATAACTATCTGAACAGCATGAGCTAGATGTCTGTTTTGTTTAGCTTATTTTTAATGATATTCTGGAAGCAGGAGTGGCAACATTGATTGGCACAGAAAGGAGCTAGATTACTGTAGTTCTTTGCTCACTGTGCATTTGTATAATCTTTCTGGGTAAATGATGGGCTGCATATTTAATATCACCAGTCACTGGTATTTTTTCAGTAGTTATTTCCTTCATAGATACATTTGGCGACATTATTACAGGTAAAAGCAGGTAACAAATAACAGGGTCTGGGTTTCTTCAAAAGAGAGAAAACAGTGTAGTACTAACTAGGGCCTCTAGCAACCATGTAAAGCTATACAGACTTCTGACCCCCTGCATGATGGTTGCTTTTTTAACTTTGGATCATTAATTGCATAGCACTCATGTATGAATCCAAGCTAGGAAATGTAAAAGCAATAGTATAATAAACCACCCATTAGTATAACTTGTACTCAGAATGTGTTCCTGCTTAAGGATTAGTCTATTCTGTGTGTTAAACTGTTCATGCCGGTATCCAAATTTCATAGATTCCAATGTATTCATTGTTGAATGACCAGGTCATGTGCCTTTTATAGATCCATAAATGCTATAATATTGGGCAGAGACATATAGCCCTGGATATTGATGAAAATGTCTCATTACAGTTGTTGTTTGTCTTTTGACTTTTTCCCGGTAAGGGGTCACCACAGCGAAACTTTGGTCCGCTAATGATTGGCAGTAGATTTTTTACAAAACTCCGAGGTGCCAGCTCGACGCCCAACCTTCAACGAAGGCATGCCCATTTACGCACGCATGTCTTTTGAACGCTGCCCAACAGCGGGGAGGACATGCAGACTCCACACAGAAGGCGCTCCCAAGCCAAGCCGAGAATTGAACGGGAGAACCTGTTGCTGGGAGGTAACAACACTACCAGAGTACCACCGCGGCATCACAGGTAATGTAGATAAAGCAAGGAACAACAGTTAGATAAGCTCGCAGTTCTTGATTGTCTGCTTGATTCCCTATTTATGTTTAGCCAGTTCTACAAACAGACTCATTTGGTTAACGACATGGACAAATATGCTGTCTAAGCAAAAAAAGGTCAACAAAATTGGTAATGTAAGGACCTGAGTTATCAAAACTTGTAAGATGAGGACTTGACAACCCAAGGTGCCTTCTTCCTTAACAGTTTAGAATGCTATTTTAACATGAATCAGTTTTCCAGAGTAGTTAACTGTTTCAGGGACCTCATAGCTTATAGCAGACACATATGGAAACTTGGCATTCTAAATTAGAATATGTAAGATACTCTACATAGATGGAATGGCTCTGCTGATAGTAACCAACCGATTTAATTGAAGTTATGCCACCCAATAAGTCACTAAACTGTTTAAATCATTTTATGACATGAAAGAAAAAGAAAGAGAGACCGAGAACATATCCTAGCAGAAATATTTCATGCTAACTCAAAATTATTATAAGTTAATATATAAGACATACTGTCCAAAACTATTGTATAGCATGTTGGCATTTTGCCAACTGACTGTATAACATAAATGTAAATACAGGTGATATACATGACTAGTACACAAGTGGATGCTTTAGCATGAAGCTGTCACTGACATAGCACATATGCTGCTGTAACTTTTAGAATTTTATAGAATCTGTGGCTTGCGTCACTCATGACATCTGCCAAGATGTTCATCAGATTTATATCACACCTTCATCATATCAGCCATTTAAGATTCAGTGTGTATAGACAGACACAACTGGGACACATGCATTTCCCATTGTTTTCTTTAACGATACCACATAATTCAGGGTGTGGCTGAGACAAATGAGTGATTGGCCATTAGAAAAAGCATGCTGAGTTTCTGCCAGGTTAAAAAAAGATTGTAAATCTCAACAAATAATTATTGCATTATTATTATTGGACCTTTTCTAGAAATGGTGATTTTGCAGAGAATACAATAACAAAAGAAGAAGAAAATAAAAAATAATTCTCAACATCATCCGTTATTAAAAAAAAGTGCATTCCTCTGATGACATGGCTGCTGCTTTTCAGTTATAATGGTAACATGAATTATATTACTAGCAAGATGCAGTCCCTTCTAAAGCCTGTTGCAAATGAAGACAGGGTTGACATTTAAGCATTCTAGAAATGTCAAGAGTAAGAAAGATATTCTCTTTAGGCACTTTTACTATGTGAGTCATCAGGACATGTTTTTGTAGACTATTCTTGTTTTTTATTTGGAACTTAGTCATTCTTTTATAAGTGTAAGGGGTTTATCTTTGTTTTTTCCTCTTGTTGTTGCCGGAGTTTTTTGTGTCAGTAATGGTTGATATACAATGGGCTTGACGACTGCTGTTTTCGATCAGCATGTATGCGAGTCCTTGAATACTAAATAGTTTTTACTGCATATGTCACACTGAAGTTAATGCATCTATCATTGTCTATTATTATCCAAAGAACAAATGTATAACAGGATCAGAAAGGGTTTAAGTTTTCAGAAGTGAAGGTCATCAGATACTACAGTCCACAGAGTTAATGAAAAGGAAAATGATTACATACTTAGACTGGTTATTTAATGATAAATGTATCATTAGATATTTCTAACATTATCAACATAATCAGACTATTTAAGAGGACCAAGTTTAAATTGTACTTTGCCAAAATCACAACATTTGAAAAGTATGTTTCAATCACATCCAATCAGATCACTGGCGAAATACTATAACAAATTACCTATGAACATAAGGAGAGACCACAAGATCTCTGGGCTGGTAAGTATCAATTTCCCCTCCAAAATTTGGAATCTGAGTAGTAATCGCCTCCAGGCCTAGGCATCATCATAAAAACTAAGAAACTATGAAAGGACATCCTCTTATATATATTACTCCAGACTGCATAAACAGTTTAAAACTGTACATTTTACTTTTCAGTCTTAACTGTTATTTGACGGCCTGTTTTTAAATGTAGTGCTGTTACACACTGCTAAGTGTTCATATAACACACAGACACATTCTCCAAGGCCTTCTCTCTGGAGGACAGCCTACATATACCGGATATGTGAATTATTGCAGTACTCATTGCAGGCTATTCCTGTTTGCTGTGTAAGCAACATTAGCTTCATTTGGAACTAGTATGCATACTTTCCTAAACTGGTATGTGTATTTTTATTAATATTTTTTCCTTTTAATCAGGAGAAAAAAATCATGTTCCATCACCAAAAACAGGATATCAGTATACATATATACTACAACAAAGTATGTTGTGCATTTTCTTTACCAGCTCATGGTGGCATAGAAGTTCCAAACAGGATTAGTAAACCAGAAGAATAATTCAAGAGTTGCATTTGTTGACTCGGACGCTGCTACAGTGCCTTTTTGTTCATGTACCACATTTCTGCTACTTTTTTTGTTCTGTGTTTAGTTAGGCATTACTTCTGATCCTCACAGTGATATACTCTTTTGTCAGTTTTATGAGGGCTATGTGTAATACTTGTTCTAGTTTGACCTTGTCTCATAGTATTGTTGTCATCATATGGATTGTATTTTCACTCCATTCCTAGTACATGCTATGTTTTGATGCAGTATCTTATAGTAAAATAATTCACGTTGTCATCTTTCTTCGCTTGTAATGTTTCTTTTTGGGGCACCAATGCTATAGCTATATTATGACAGATTTATTGACCATATTTTTGCATTCATATGACCAAATGGATTGCACTTTACATTTTTACATTTGCCTTTGATCCATACAAAGACTAAAACATATCTTTTAAAGATTGATACGTTATCCAGATTAGCAAAAAAAAAAAAAAAAAAAAAAAACAATGCTACATGGTCCTTCAGAAATATCAGATTTACTTTGTAATAAATAATGGTACCTTCGATCTGGTGAATATTTGCAGTGGATATGTTCATCATTGTTTTCCCAAATATGTTGCTTTTCTTGATTTAAAAAAAACACGTGGCACAAATTAGTCAGATGTTTAACTAACAAATTAGGGACTGTGGAAATACTCCAGCAATTTCCTAGCAAGAGACTGACATTTGAGTTTTTTTTTTTTTTTTTTTTTAATCACTTACATTTTGAGTCTAATCTAAAGCAACTAGTTTTCACAGGTCAGCCTGCATGCTTATTACAAGCCAGCTGTTATATATTGTACTACAGCCTTTTTATCATATACTGTTAACTAAAAAATAAACATCAGCACAAAAAATTGAGGCCATTGGAAGTTGTCTTCTGTGAGTATTCAGGCAGCAATCTTGTGTGCATTATATAACTGCATTTCCTTACTACAAACAAGTAATAGATAGCATACCGTCAGACTGTGAAGACAGTCAAGTATAGAACTGCCTGCTTTTGTCAAATTGATAGAGTGAAGATGGTGAAAGAGATAATGGATACTTTCTATTCAGTGAGGACTGGAATAAAGAAACCATCTGTACTCATTCATCAGCAGTGATTGCCTTGCTGCCTAACTCCTGGATCTTAGCTCTCTACTTCTTGAAGAACATGAAAAAAAAAAAGTTTAGGGATCTACAGTAACTAGGATAAAATAAATGTTAGTAGATGAGGCTTGTCATTGCAAAACAAGATTAGGGTGATAATTAGATTGTGAGATAACTCAATTCACATCGTGTATAATAGCTATACTGCAGTTGTATTTTAATTACTCCAAAAAGGAAAATGAGATATTTTCTTCTGCCAATACAGAACAGCAAGAAAAGTGAAGCGTACAAGGTAGTTATTCCCCATGAGCAAGCAAGAGGAAGATGTTCTCTACCACCAGAGAAGCAGGGGACAAATGTAAGCTGTCAGAGTTTTAAGATTTCTAAAATGGTGAAAAGTGGTTAAACATGGCAAGGCAGAGAATAAAAGAGAGGGTAATATTTTACTAATGCTGTGCATGACACATAGCAGTTGGTTATTATTTAAAATTCATCCAGATGAGGAAGTGAGTTATCATAATCTGTCCTGTTTTAAAACAAAACATAACATGATGGACCTGTTGGACTGATACATAGATGACAGAATGAAGAAAGAGTATAGAGAAGATAAAACTGCAGATGAGTAAAAATATTGTATGGGTTCAGCATACATTGTAGAAGGCGTGATCTGTATCCATTAATACATGCGGAATGTCCTGGCTATCAGCACTGGAGAGGAGAATTTGACTGAGGTGGGAAATGCTAGTGCTTTGTTGAGGCAAAGAGGAATACATGTAAGAATTGATGCCATTCAGAGAATTTACTGTTCTGACTGTAGGTAGCTATTATGTTAAATGCACCATAATGTATTTCTTAAGGAATCTGAAGATGAACCCATGGAGCTAGTCTCAGAAATAAAACAAGAGTAGCCATACATATACTACTTGATATCAGGAATCCACGGAGGAAAAGTGATTACCATATACATTATGTTGTGTTTTGAATATGTGAAAGGAGAACAGATTAGATTGACTGATTTGAATTGTATGAGATAACATTTAAATGTTTTGGTTTATCTGACTACATTAATAACTTGGAAATAGTGTAAAGCCATAGAGAAAATTATTAAAAGAAAGGTAGGAGCAGAAGAAATGCAGTTTTGTGCAGAACTCATTGTTAATTGAGACCCCTATACTGAGCCAGAAGATATAGAAACCCTACTGGCAGACAAATTCATTTCTAACTTTATCCCTGTCTCCCTCTCAAACTTCTGTCAAGAAATACCATCAAATGTAATTCCCCACACTATCACTAGAGAACAAACCCTGAATGTTGTCTCTAAGGCTAAGAACACTGCATCAGTGGGCCCAGACAATATCCAATGATGTCTTCTAAATAACATGAAACATGACTTATCGGGCCTTCTGGAATTGTTGTTTAACCCTAACCTCCAAACAGGCTTAATGCCTCATGAATGAAAAAGATATAAAATGTGTCCATGGTTTAATACTAAAGATAATATCTTCCAATAAACTGAGAAGACAAATAATTGAGACGGTACATGACTCATAGCCGAGAAAAGTAAATTACAATACATGAAAAAGAAATATCATGTAGGGCTCAGGAATGTCACCTGAAATAGAAGACATACAATTGTCCCATTTCTAATGTATACCACAGTAATCCAAAGGAAGTGTTGACATGATTCAATCTTCTGGGTACGGAGTGTTAAAGCTCCATGTTTGCACTACAAGCATCATGAATGGAATTAATCTGGCTGACTGTGGCTAAGCTATAGGTGCCTTTGACAGAACATTCCAATGCAAGCAAAATGAACATATCCTGACCTACTTTCCAGCCTTCCACCAAATCCTTCACTTTATGGTGCCATCACTGAACACAATAAAAAATATAAATATGAAACAATACATTCTGCTCTTTTGCTTACATTTCTCCTAGAGAGTCAGAAAGTCAGCTTATCCCACCCTCTGCATGAACTGGTCCCATTAGGGTCCTCGTTTCTCACTCTCTGGTTCATTATTATTATGCTTTTGAACAGGTAGTTAGTCCTGACGGTTAAGATTCTGAGCGGTTAACAAGCGACTTCCTGCAGTCCAGAGCATAGCATTTTGATTTGTTCTATCTCCACTTGCTTATTCTGAAATCTTGAGTAAGTCACTTAACCAAACAGAATTAAAGTTAGCCTTAAAAAGAGACACAAATTCAGTGAGATTGCCTGGTTAATGAATGAATAAAAAATGAGCTAAAACATTTAAAAAAGTAGTTAATGACAGTAACTAATGTGATCTCAGATCGCAACTTATTCTTTCAATAAATATCCCCAAAGTAACCATTTTCTACATAGACCTCATTGCAACTTTACCAATTTTATACATAACTGCTCATTTAACTTTGATATTGAGTATAATGCAATATCGTGAACTGCAGTCAAGGAATTTAAAAATACCGCTGCCTCCCTGCTGATAACTTATGCAGCAATAAACCAAATGCATACTGGGAATGCATACTGTTTTATGAACCAAGTTGCATTATTGTGTATGCATACTCAACAGTAAGTAGTTAATAACTGCGGCTTCATAACTTTGATCCACGCTCCTAACCAGAAACTTGCAACTAGCCAGTCGTAATGCATTATCAGTAGTCACTGGTATTTTTTAACAGAAGTAATAATAATGTAGTGCTATATTTTTCCACATGTTGTAACAGTTCTATAGACCAAATGAAACTCACAGCATTATGCCAACTTACAAGAACAAGTACTACACATTAGACAAATATGGATGTTTTAGAAAAGATGCCCAAGCTGGGACTTTAAAAACGTAATAAATCTGAACAAAACCATATTTTTTTACATTTTACACTAAAAGCTAAATTGAAATTTATAGAACTATTGTCATCTTTGCTTGCCTTCAGGAAGCTAAACAGGGTTATCTTACTGTTTGTTTATCCAGATGAATGATATTGCTTAGCCACAAAAACAAATAAAATAAAATAAAACATTTGTGAATATAGTTGTGCACAAGAAAACATAGCCTGTTAGGTAAAGTGGTCCTTTATTGAATGTTATACTTCCTTTTTCCACAGAAAATTGAGAGCTACAAAGTACCAAGCCCATGTCCACTTAAAGCAAAATGACCTCTACTCAGAGAACATAGCAAATTACAAATCCTGCAGGCTACACCTCTTGAACCTGTAGCCAGTCATTGAACATCCTTCACCATCTGGACTTAACAACTCACTCTGCAAGTCCAATTGGTGACATAAGTGACTGTAGAGGAAAGTTGGAAACAAGAGCAACATATAGTTACAACAGCAAACGTGGGATAATGCTTGCCCCATCGCTTCATGCTGTGGTCAATGGGATGCAACATTTGCAAGTGTGAATGTCCCTCTTTTTGCAGGACAGGTGGCAGCAACCCTATTTGTACATTCCTAGTTTTCTTTATATTTGTTTATTATTGTACCTTTTTTCTTCTTTCTTCTGTTGTATGTTACTGTCCCATATCTTCATTTTATAATTATTTTAATGTAAGTACAAATTATTTTACTTTGTCTTCTTTATATTGTTTCCATTGACTCAGACCATGGATAGAAGGAACCTTGTCTATGACCCAAATAGCCAGGGTTTGCTTAGCTGCATTAGTACAAGAGAAGCAATGTAGGAAGGAAGCAAATTAAAGTGATTCTTTCCATGTCCTTCTCTTGGGGAGAGAGGTTAGGGTTCTATGCTGTGACGGAATGTTACTTCCCTGTTGGTGTTTACTAAAAGGAATGTCAGAGTACATACCAGGTGGTAACTGAGGCAGTAACCACTAAGGAGGTGTTCTGCTATCATGGAAGAGGATCACAGCATTGTGGTGACCCATTCTACCAACTGGGGGGGATCCTAAGAGAGGTACATCAGGGGAGGTAGGGCTCGAAATCCACTGGCCTGCAGCATGATATTCTGTTCATGGTTAAGTCAACCATGATACCTGGCAGCCACAGGGGAACAAAAGGGACAATTGTATGATAAGGAAGGAAAGTGATGGTCAGTGTAGAGCACTGGAAAGGAAAATAAATCTTCTCTGTATGGTTTCCAACCTGTTTTTTTCTAATAAGGTCCACTGAACTACAAATGTAGTTGTAAGTTATGCCTCAAAACTTTCTCTACCTCTTAAAAGAAACTTCTTGTTTTCTGACAGTAGCCCCTACATGCGCATGCTCACTTAGTCTTACAGTTTGATATTGGATTACCAGGCCACTTTTACAGCATCTTCCAAGCATAAAGTAGATTTAATTTCAATGTATTGACTTATTAGAGACTTTTCCAAAAGAACTTACCTTTCTCTCCTGTGTTTTCTCTTTTGCAGCTGTACTACTTTACATGAGCGGCCGCTGTGGTGCAGCGGTTAGCATTGCCACCTCATAGTTCTCCGGTTTGATCCTTGGCTGGGGTGCCTTCTGTGTGGAGTCTGCATGTCTTCCCTGTGGTCGCGTGGGTTTCCTCTGGGTGCTCCATGTTCCTCCCACATTCCAAAGACATGCTGTAGGTTGATTGGATACTCTAAATTTGACCTAGACATGAGTGCGTGTGTGTGCCTTCCATGGAAGGTTGGGTGCCAGGCTGGCAACTCGACACTGTAAAACTCCACTGCCATTCATGAGTGGACAGGTGATCTGCTGTGGTGACCCCTAACCGGGAAAAGCCGAAAGAAGAAGAAGCTGTACTACTTTACATACAGTTAGGTCTATCATTTAATAGTTTTGATTGTCCTTATAAATGTACATATTACCATTTGTTTTACACTCTCATGTTTATTAACCATATTGCTTACTGTGCATTATGCAAAGATATTTATATTCTTTATGCATTATGCAAAGATATTTATATTCTTTACTCACCTATGGAAGTGTTATCACAGTTGAGTAGTCCCATCAGTAACCCCAGTGGTACTCCCGTAGTTAAGACATTTTCTTCATCATGCGTTTCATTAAGTATGTTGTACTGCTAGCAAGATTGTCAGATAAATAGATTACTACTGGGCAATGCATAGCTAGAGAGATATTTGTTTTTGTATTTGCACTGCCTGTCTTAAAGGCATTGTAGGCTTAGGCCTTCTCCCAAGCTGGCACAAATTGATAAGTGGTTCAGTATGGTCTGGCTAAGAGACATTTGTGTGCAGTCTGACTAAGGGAAGTGTATGTGCAGGGCAATGGATCAGCTGTACTCCTACAACTACACCTGTTTGGTCAAAACCATTTGACCAATGCACAGAGATGATCGACAGATGTGAGAGATCGACAATTCTTGGGTAGGTGTATTTTCCTTTTCCCCAGAGACTGAGAGATCTCGGACTTAGTACACATAATTAGCAGGGGGTGTGGGGGTGCAGGTGGGATTGCCCACTGTGAAAGCAATTGTAGTTGGTTTGCTCTGCTCCAGCGTAATCGCAAGAGCATGCACAGAACATGTCTGCATTTGTAGTTTCTATATTTTCATGTTGGAATTCAGTGTGTTGGTAGATGTGCAGAGTTGATCCAGTGCCCTATACCTATATACATAATTTCATAGATGTCATAAGTGTTTACTAGCCTAATGACCACAAGGGCCTTTTTACGCCTAGCCATGCATCCCAGTTCTCTGAAACGTTCAGGTACCCTTCATAAGTGTAAACAGGAGATTGGCAGATGAAATATTTACAAGCAGGGGCCTGAGAAATGAGCCATTTGCAGTCTGCCTGTGTCCATTAGAAACATAGGAGGCAGACCAGGAATGAATTTCCTGATCCCCATCTAATTGTTCAAGTTGTACTTGAATCGGGTTAGCATGGATGGGGAGACTGGGATACATATCTCTCTCTTTCTAACTATACATATATATATATATATATATATATATATATATATATATATATATATATAAAATATATATGCGTGTGTGTGTGTCTGTGTTTGTATATATATATATATATATATTTGTATTTATATATAATATTTATTTATTTTATTTATATATAATATTTATTTATTTTATTTATTTTACATTTGTTAACCGGGATTATATTTGTGTTTTTTATATATATATATATATATATATATATATATTGTTTGCCGTCAGCATTTTGAAGGCTTATGGCCACAGGTACGTTTTGAAAGTTTCACAATGCTGAACTAGAATAATACAAAATCATAATAGTGAAAATTAAAGCTTGATTCATTATTATGAGTTCATCATTATGAATGGAGATCACAGCACAGTGAGGATGTCCCGTTCCCCTTCAATAAACACATCACACTGAATGACATTTGACGACCTTTATTAAAATTTCCATAACATAGCTTTGATCACCAAATTTATTAATTGCAACTGACATAGTATAGTTGATTCTAAACACAGCATAAACATCCTTGTAATGCTAATCAGGACAGTGCACCTACTCATCCTGCCCCAGTAAGCAGCGTCCATTCCTCTACTCACTTAATTTACTTATGAAGCAGCATCCAGACTCACTTCATATCCTATTTATTGAATTACACATCCAACTAAATAATTCAGGACGACATGACCTTATTCATCCTGACGCAGTAAGGAGCAATTATACCTTTACTTGCTTACTTTACTTATGAAGCAGCGTCTCCTTCTCACTTCATACACCTTTCATTGAATTACTTCCCAACCAAATCAGCAGTGTCCTTACCTTTGCTTGCTTATCTATTCAGCAAACTTCCTCCAGCTGCTAATTTTCCTTTACCCCAAATCCTTGAAACGAACATCCAGACACCTGAGGGGGAAAAGAGGTGGGCAAGCCTGTCCCTCTTCTCCTCCAACCAGCCTGACCAGGCTGTTCCCCCTCCTTCTAACCAAACGTGTTCAATCAACTACCTCCCATAAAGGGACGGGTTAAGCCAAACATCATTTGGTGTACCCATCATCTGTAAAGTACATTAGAACCCCATCATCCACCCCATGCATTGACATATCAGCACTGAGCATGCCTTAATGAAACTAAATAAAGTAGGATTACCCATAACCCTACTGTAATACTGGAATATCCACTCTTAGATAATACATTCCTTTTTAGTCTGCTTCCTTCCAGTCACTAACCATGGCTCAACCTTTCCGGGATGACAACCTATAGCCATAACCAATGCCAGAAAACTCTAACCCCTTGAACACAAATCTACACCCAGTCAAAGAGAACCCTTAGCAAGTCTCGAACCCTGTCAACTATAACATATCACATTAGCCCACCAAATTACACTGCTATGGACATACAGTAACCCGATTACTGCAGGGAATAGTCTAACTCCAAAACTTTAATGATCTAACACTAAGTGCCAGAAAACCAGAACCGCTTGACTTAGTTCCTGAAAACTCGCCTATGTCCCGCATTGAAGTACTCTACTTGCCCAACCTTAACCACCCCCAATTCACTCCTTACCAAATGCCAAGCAGGACTAGCACCCAAAGCCACCCCACTCAGAACCTCGATCCCCTCCCACTCACTTCTTCCTAGCAACCATCCTAGCTAGAACACTCAAACTACTAAGCATCCTTAACCACTGCTTGTCCCTGGCCCAAAGACACCACACGTTAGGAACAAACTCCAGCATCCTGCCTAGCCCTTTTCCCCACAAACAGTTTATATAACTGGATGAGTAACTATAATCACCCCAAGGTTGCAACCACCTGAAAGGAAGTGTTGTACTCAACTGGCTTGCAGGAGCCATAGGGCTTTAGCCTAATAAGTTCCTGTGCTCCCATGAATGTTGTGACTCTACTCCTCCTGTGGGATCCCCACACTCTCCATAAACGGTCCCCAGCAGTTTTACCCTGGCCCCCCACCTACCTCTTCCTAACCTGACCCACATTCCAATTCAGTAATCAGCTCCCACACTACTTGATCCCATGCACTAACATGCCTTAATGACCCAACAAGATGGATTACTGGTGACCGCATTGTGCGCCACTCCAGCCACCAAAGCACCCCCCAGAAAATCCATTACCTTGCAATCTTACTGCATTCCTGCCACTGACTAGTACACTCTGTGCACTGCCCTCACACCCTCGGTATACACTACTGAGCTGACTGACTCCCACTGCAACTGGCCCCCTTCACTCTGCCACCAATTGATCCACTAATTGCTGCCACTCTGCACCTCTGCCATCTGCGACCCCATTGCGATCTGCAAAACAAAGAAAACTAACTCCTCTTGACACACAAAATGTGACCATCTTAGTCACTGCCAAGAGCCTACCTCGTACTAATATGCATAGATTCATAGGTTAAAGTCCAAATATTCAACCTCCCCCCAGTCGTCCTTCTGGGTCACCCATGCAACTACACTATTCTCAAATAAATCCTGCTTGTCCAACTGAACCACCATACCTTACTTCCAAAACAGTTTTGCAATTACTGAATGCAGTCATAGCATAAATGCGAAAGGAATTGTAACCCCTTAGATGCCATATCCCCATCCGAATACCTGCAGCAAACCCATCTTGAGAAAAGGAAAGACTGTTCAATCTTCCCTCTCAACCTAATGGTACCCTGTCTACCATAGCCCACTCAAGCAAATTAATCCACTCAACCTTGTCCTTCACACCACTAAATGCTTGTAGCTACCGCCTCATGACCAATTGAACTGCCTTACCATGCTCTCACACCTGTCGAATAACAAACTTTCATCAAAATTGCCTTCCAGCGACCACAGCTGAAGCTAGACCTGCAACCTCAGCACCCCTCTCAACAATAATAGCAATGTAAATCCCCATGACCATCCCTAGCTAACTGCCTTGAGTGTCATCCCCTTAAATTCCTAAATACAACACCATAGTTTCCTGCACCAACTTAACCCTAGCCACAGCAATATAATTAAACTAACCAACATGCAATGTCAGTGACCCACCTTGCAGAATTTTTTATTTTATTTTTATTTATTTTACATTTGTTGACCGGGCTAGTCCAGCTGGATATATATCCGTTTACAGTAGAGGCCCGGGGAGAAAAGCTCCAGTATGGACAAAATAACAGAGATTAAAATTTTTTTTTTCTAGTAGATTTATATAAGGGTACAAGAAAGGATAACTTTCAAAAAAAAATAAGTACAAGTTAAAAAAAAAAAAAAAAAAAAAATCTACCTAGTAAAGTTAGAGATCTAGGTACTTTTACTTTCTCAATTCTCAATTTCAGAAAGCTTCAGGTAGGGGGGGAGGTTAAAAAATAATAATATGTGTTGAGCCATGGTGTTAATTTTTACTTTAATGGTACAGGGATACAGCCATTGAGAAGAGAGGTGTCCTGTTTGATTTTGATTTGTCTTTTGAAGAGAGAGGACTGAATTATTTCTTGAGGGATTAGATTCCAGTGTAATTAGAAAGAAGTAGAAAATTAGAAATTACGGTTTTGTTATAGTTGTAGATACTAGAAACTTGAGAGCATTGGTTGGCAGAACTAAGTTGTATATGGAGTTTATATTAGCCAGACTTGGAAGTTTTTTTTATTTTGGAGTAGAAGGAAGGGAAGTATGAATTTAAGTTGTTAGTATAAGTAGTAATTGGTTAAGTAATTGGTTATTTAGTTCTTTCAGGTTTAGTGGTTGGTGGGTTCTAAGGGGAGTTGCATTAATGAATCTAATACTGTTATGTATAACAGAGTTAGAACATCCTTAATCAGCAATTTGGCCTCAACTTCCCTTTGGCACCTTTGTATATGGCAAGCAAAATTGTCATACATGTGCAAAGAATCCATGAAACAACAAGTAGAGACCACCACGATGAAGTAAATTATACTGAATTTATTAAGATAAGAACAAGCGCTTTCACGTATATCCAATACGCTTCCTCAGGTTTTAAACTGACATTCCATATAGCAGCTTATATAGCTAGTCAAAGTTTAATTAACATATTAATAATCCACTTATTCAATTATTCAGTTTACTAACTAAGACTTAAAGTGAAACATTTGTAACTAAAGGAAATACATAGAACATGTAACTATTGACTTTCAACAAAAGATCAACAAAATAAATAAAACAAAATAAAATAAAATAAATAAATACAAACACTCAGACATGCTCAAAAACAATCCTAATATATATAAATTGCATCAAGACTAAGTCTATTAGATAAATATGAGATTATTATAATTATAACTATAACCACAATTAAAACCAATTTCAAAAACATAATATAAAAACATAATATAAATTAAAACCTATTAATTTATTAGATAATAATAAATAATATTATTTTATTTTTTTTTAATTTATTTTATTATAATAAATTACCTAACTCAAGTACCTCTACAAAACCTCTAACTCCGATGTGCCTTAACAGCCCACACAGACAGATTACCTGCAGCCCCATTGTGCACCATTGCAACAAACACAACATCCCTGCAACCAAAATCCATTACCTTTCAATCCCATTTTGACAGGGCACTGACCATGGTTCCTTCTGTGCCCTCATGTCTGTGACCTCTGTGCACCAACCGACATCCCTTGAAACAGTCTCCATCACCTTCCAAATGCCCATCCTTCCGGTCATCAGCCGATGCCTGCTCCATTTCCATACCTCGCAATCTGCAAAAGAAAAAAAATTAAACAGCAAGCTTTTCAAAGTGAACAAAGATGAGCTTTTAAACCCTAAGCCTTGTTTGCATGCATCAGACATAACACAATGACCCCCTCTTAAAACAACAAAGGCTATAACTGCAACCTGTGCTCAACAATAAAGTTACTGGGCTTAAAACAGAATACCTCTTGAAGGAGCGCCCCATCTTTCCTCATAGTTCACCAATTCATCCACTTCCCACCTACAAACCCTGTGACCCCTTCCAAATAAAATTGGTGATCAACCCAGTACCTTTTGTCTATGCCGTATGACGCCTCAGGCTTTTAACCCCCCACCCCCACATTATGCCCTGCCATTCAGTTAATAACTGACTTGAATAAAAAAATATATATATATATATATATATATATATATATATATGTGTATATATGTATATATACACACATATATATATATATATATATATATGTACATACAGCAAGCATAAATAGCAGAGTAGCGACATCATAAAACTAAGATTTTCAAATGGCTTTCCCGCACTATAGTACTATAGCATGATGTGTTCTCTTCCTAAACTGAACACACTACTACCTCAATATACCCTGCCACTTTGGGAATATTTATTCAATCAACACTCTGCTATCAAATAACACCTAGCTGGTAACAGGTATCAATCCCATATATTAAGAGGCTTACATACAAGAATGTACATTGAGAGGTATGCACCCCCCATCCCCCACCAGCAGCTACTTAGATGGAAAATATGGATCAGGAACTTAAACGGAACATTTTTTTTTTTTTTAATCCCATAAAATATTAAGTTTACATTATTAAAAGGCAGGGTCACACCGTAATTGTGCAAAATGCTTGCAGTTACCTTTCATGTTGTTCTCACCAATCTGGACCATGCCAGTGTTAATCCTGCCGTCCCCCTCCACAGTAGTCACTTGCTTGCATGCGGGAGTAACAGCCATCATTCCCTGGCCTCACAAAGTCCATGAATGAAGCTACAAAGAAAACTCTCTGGACAAGAAACCAATCTAAACTGTGCACCACAAATACTGACCACCAATCACATCTTAACAATTAGTAGTAAATGCAGGATACACTCTATTTCTCTTCTATAAGAGCGTCACTTTGTGAGTTTGGACTTTGGATAATCTTTAACCTTCCACCACGTACATCATTTAGATGTTCCTCTCTCAATGCTCTCACACTCCTACTTCCACTTAAAACAGTCACACCACTTCGACAGGAACCGAGTTCGTTGAAATCACCTGTAATGAGAATGAGGTACTGTAATACTGCAGGAGTTACTATGGCTTATGCATGGCCACGGAAACTGTAGAGCCTCCAATGTTTAAGTCCTTTCCTCTAGCCATGCTAGTGACTTAGCCAAGTGTTTGGAGTCACCTGAAAACCTCCAAGGGAGTGTTCACACAGAGTGTTCTCTGTTTAAGGGAGACTCTAAACAAATGGGCATTGTTCTCGGAGAAAGGAATTTCTGTTGCAATATAATTTGCTAACACTTTCCTCAACCTTTTAGCTAAAAGTGGTGGGGATTTAGCAAATACTAACTCTTCCCCATAATGATTGCCCCAAACCACACATGCATCACAACGGACTGTTAGTTGCGAGAACCTTCAGGCCGTGAAAACAGCTGCTTTCGCAACTTCTTCCATTCTGAGGAGACATTACGGCCCACACCTAAACTCCCATAATCCTCACTCTGTAAAAGGGAGAAAAGACGGAACCCTCCCATTAGACCAAGCTGCAACAAACCAGGACGATGGCCACAAACACAACACAAGCACTGTTTTGCCGCTGTCATACTGCGAAACACAGTCCGAGCCATGAAAAGTCAATCCACAGCCTGAATGCAACTGTTCCTTCCTCCCCACCTCAGAAAAGACAGTGATGGCTACTCTCAGGTAAGGAATACCTGTTAATTATACAAGTTTCCAGAAAAGATATGGTAATAAGTATAATTATCAATACTAAAGATGTAGCTCTGGCTGCATGGCAATGTACAGTATTCCTAACCTCTGCCTAAACTTGACCGCAGTGCTGACCTTAACCAACAAACTAATTTAACCAAGTCATCATTCTTGCTAACCTCATTGAACTCACCAGTAGAGTTTAAAAAGAGCTCATGGCAGATACTATGCAGGAAGAGAAAACGAGTGAAAATGACTACTTTTGTTGGAAACCACTGTCACTTCTTGTACTGTATGTTACCCTACACATAGCTTTGTCTTCCCACATTTAATTAATACCTTAAAGCAAATTAACAGTACAAAATCTAGCAGATCAGTTATTTAAGCGAGCAAAATGTGAAACCTTTCTCTTCCATTTAGGAGTACCACTACCAAATCACTCACTCCACTGCCCAAAGTACTAACCCCCCCCCCCCCGCTTTAATCCTATCCCATTAGGAAAACAGAAGAAGTAAATTACAATTACCCAGCTCTTCCCTGGACATAATTATTAATCCAAGGCCTACCTGATCCCTCACTACCAACTGGTCGTCATGGACATAAGCCTGTAGTAAATTCACGCCAGAATGTGATTACTTACCCAGCTACACTTGTCTAAACCCTTAAACCCCTCCCCACCCTTACCTCATTTCCTCCCAATCATCCCTCCCTCCATTTAACCCTTTCACCTCCCCAACCCACTTTGCCCCCACTAATATCAAGCTAACCCCCCCTTGAAGATGACCCAGGGCAACTTGATTTGTTGCCAAACCTCATTTCTGGGAATTTACCCTTTCACTCACTGTAGCGTGATCTCAGAGTTGATATATATAATTTGCAGGGAGTGGAGAGGGTAAAATGTAAATGGACATATGGACTTTCGAAACTGGAAATCTGGTATGTCGAATACTGATCATCTTGTTTCTGACATTCCACATTTAGGCTAGATCTTTTCGTTTTCGACATTGTAGTTCAGTCTATTGCTTAAAAAATGTTTTGACTTTGACATTTCGAAGGTAAACCTGTATATATATATATATATATATATATATATATATATACATATATGTACGTATATATATATATATATATATATATATATATATATATATATATGTATAAATATATATATATATATGTAAGTATGTGTGTGTGTAAGTGTATTTCAAAGTATAAAATGTTTGAAAGCTAAAGCATAGATGAAAACCATTCGAATCACAATGATTCAAATGCACAAAACTTTGAATCATACAGATTCAAAGAAAAACAAAAACTATTTTATGCAGAAGGGCAAGACCCCTCCCCCGTGCCCCTCACATCTGCTGCTAATTATATATCCCAGCTATATATATATAACAGCTCTGAGATTACACTAGAGTGCAGACAGGGCAAATTCCCCTATCCTCCCTGTACCACAGTGCTGAGTGCCTAAACAGTGCTGAAGTTTGAAAGGTTCAATTTCAAACACTACAGCCAATAATTCAAGTACTCAAACTCTTGTGAGTTAGGGCATTTCAATGGAACCCACACATATGTAGATGTGTGTGTGTGTGTGTGTGTGTGTGTGTGTGTGTGTGTGTGTGTGTGTGTGTGTGTGTGTGTGTGTGTGTTTGTGTCTGTATGATATATGGGTGTTAGACGCTGTATAAAATGTACACTGCCCCAACATGCAGTAGGTCAACTTCAAGTAGTCGATACAGGGAGAGGATCAACAGGTGTGTGTGATCAACATTCCCTGGGTGAATGTTTCCTTTCCCCAAGAATTGTGCAATCTTGATGTTAGTATATAAAATTAGCAGTAGGTGTGGGGGGTGCAGCCTCCAACATGAGGGTTGCAGGAAGGCTTGCCCCCCCCACAAAATTACTTCCGGTTGGTGTACTCCACTCCATGGTACTCACCTGAGCATGCGCAGAATGTGTCTTTCTGCATGTGTTCAAAATTCAGACATTGATCTGTAGGGTGTCTGGACAGTGTACATTTGATACAGTGTCCTTCATATTGCTGAAACACATAGGTTCATAGGTGTGTACTAGGCTAATGGCCTGGATCCTTTACAAGCCTAGCTCATAGGATTACCCTAGCATTGTGCCACCTGACCTTAGTTCCCAGTGTCTCTGTCGAGTAAAGCCACTTGAGTGTTCCCAGGGGTGAATTTTCTATTTCTGATCCACTCATTAAGATTTTTCTTGAAGAGAGCCAGTGAGGTGCTCTGTTTGACATGTATGGGAAGTCTATTCCATAGCATGGCAGTCTCTGGGTTATGAACCTGGTCCTCCAGCAATGAGGTTGAGGTCTCTGGAGTGTGTGGTGCGAGGGAATGAGACTTCTTTAGAAGTAGCATCTTTAACAGAGCTGGGTCAGACATGGCTTTATAAGTCATGCAGAGATCGCCTCAAAGTAGGAAATATGAGATAGAGAATAGTTGGAGTTTTTTTAGTCTGTCCATATAGGACTAATGTTTAAGGCCTTAGGATCCTCTTTGTGGGGTACTTTTGTGGCTTCTCCAGTTGTTGCAGGTGTTTATTGAGGTACCTGCCAAATGGGGCATTGTACTCCATGATTGGCCTAATGAGGGAAGAGTGGAGAGAGACAATGACCTCTTTCTTCCTGGATGCAAACCCCTTAGTAATGAGATGTGCCACATAGGATCTTCTGACCACAGTGGCAATGTGGCGATCAAAAGAGAGGTTGCTGTCAACCTGTGTTCCCAGATCTCTTATAACACCTTCTGTGTTCAGTGGACTACCATCGATGTGGTAATTCATGGGAACCAGATTTTTCCCAAAGGGAATGATGACATATTTCTTGGCATTTAGCTTAAGGCCATGGTTCTGACAACAGTTGGTCTCAGTGAGGCCTTATTGTAGGATATCAACATCACTCGAGGAGTTAATACTAGCTTCCAACTTGCAATCATCTGCAAACTTTGTCAGCCAGGGGCCCTTTATGTTGGCCTGGACTTCAGAGAAGTAGATACCAAACAGGAGAGGACCCAGGAATGAACCCTGTGGGACTCTACTCGTGACTGATCAGCAGTCTGTCTTGGGGTCAGCTACTTTCACACTGTGGGTTCTACCTGTGAGCCAGTTTGCAACCCATCTAGTGATATAGGGGTTGATGCCTAGCTTAGTGAGTCTTTCTATGATTCCTGAGTTGGGAATGGTATCAAAGGCCTTGTCCAGATCATGGTAGGCTGTTTGAACTGCCTTGTCTTCATCCACAGCTCTGGTGACTGACTCAAAGAAGTTGACCAAGTTGAGCAGGCATGATCTACCCTTCACAAAACCAAACTGTGTGGGATCCAGAGTTTGGAGATTCCCTGTATCTTTGTTTATTAGGTCCATGATGATGTGTTCCATAGTTTTACATATCAGACTCATCAGGCTAATGGGGAGATAGTTCCCAGGATCTGTATTCGCTCCTCCATTGTGGAGAGGGATGACTGTAGCAGTGCACCATTCGGTAGGAACAAAGCCTGCGGTGAAGCTGTGATTGAACAGGGCACACAGGTGAGGTGCCAGTTCACTTTGTAGTTCATGTAGATCACAGCCAGGGATATTGTCATGTCCCATAGAAGGTGTATTCTTGGCCTTGGACATTGCTCTTTTAACCTGTGCAGCAGTAATTCTGGGTGCCTGGCAATCTACTGGTATTGTGACTGGTCCCTTAGGAGGGGAGGGGAATGGGTAAAGTTGGCACCAAATCTGTCAGCTAGTATATTGGCAATATCTGTTGGCTCAGTACAGGAAGTACCATTGTGCAGTAGCCCAGAGCAAATCTGGGTATTGGCATGGAGATTTTACATAACTATAGAAGGCCTTGTGATTGTCTTTATTATCTGCAACAATTCTGTTTTCATAGCTAGCTTTAGAGGATTTGATGAGGGATCTCAACTTTTTGTTGAGGCTGATAAAGGAGTTTTTCCAGTCTTGGGACTTCACCTTATTCCGCATCAGTTTCCTCCTCCTGTTGTAGAGATTGCTTATGGCAGGGGACTACCAGATTGGCTTCCTTTTTTTGGAGGAGAGCATCTTGGTTCTGTTGGGTATGGTGAGATCCATGCTTTGTGTACGTTCATAGGTTGGTACTAGGCTATCAGCCCTAGGGCCTATACAAGCCTAGCCATAACAATTCCCTGGCTATTTCTTCCCACACTATTTACTTCCCTGGACCCCTGTCTAGCAGGGTGACTGACGTGATCCCCAGGGTGAATTTCCTTTCTCCCATCCAATCATCAAGGTTCTTTTTGAAGAGGGCCAAAGAGGCACTCTGCTTGACATGTATGGGCAATCTATTCCAGAGTCTGGGGAGTCTCTGGGTCAGGAACCTATCCCTCCTGCATGTTTTGTTTATTGTGATGACAGGTTTTAGATCCCTGGAGCGTGTGGCTCTGAGGGATTGGGATTTCCTTAAGTGTAGCATGTCCAACAGCTCTGGGTTTGACATGGCCTTGTATGTTAAGCAGAGATCGCCTCTGAGTAGACGATATGTGACAGAGTATAGCTGGAGTTTTTTAAGGCAGTCAGTGTAGGGCATTTGCTTTAGGCCTGTGATTCTTTTAGTGAGGTATTTCTGTGGCATTTCCAGTTGTTGCAGATGTCTTGAGAGGTACATACCAAACGGGGCATTGTATTCTATAATGGGTCTAATGAGGGATGAGTACAGTGGATTGGTGTATGATTCGGCGGTCATGCAACTGATCTCCATTTGCATGGGTGCAGTGAAGTTAGCCACCTCTGTTTTTAGGAGCTCAAAGTTTTCCATGGTGGTTATCTTTGCATGGATTTTGCATCTGCTTATATTGTATTTATTATATTATGAATCAATTATGTATTACCTTACCGTTAAAAAGCTTGTCAGCAACACGTGAGAGCTTTGCTGTCATTTTTTTCAGTAGCAATCATGTCTGTCCTCTTCCATTTCATGGGTAAGAAATGATTTTTATGGCACTTAGAGAGTAGTTTGACTTTTCCCTTTATCAAAGGGAAGTACAGCTAGCTCTTTATGAAAATGCTGCTGTTGCTTTAAAATGACAAAGTTTAATATTCGAAGCATCTGTGTACCAAAAGACAGCTACAGCAACATCCTAGCATCTTGTACTCAAAAAAAGGATCCCTATTCTGAATCAATGAACTTACAGTGCAGAGATGAAGGCTACTAACCTGTAGTTCAGCACTTGGTTTATTCCCATGGGAAGTCAGTGAATGGTCAGTGACCCCCATCACCTTTTCTAAACTGGGATCCTTCATGATAACTTATGCATAGCCTCAACTAGACCTTGTGGGTCAATTTGTTTTTTATGAAGCTGGTCATGAATCTGTAGAGAAATAATTCTTCAAAGTTTTGAAACTGGAACAAATATACACCTGATAATCTGACAATGAGAAAAGAGAGGCATAGCTAGACAAACTTTTGGGAACAGTTGTGAAGTAATGGCAGAAGACAAGTGCTACCTCCATTCATAAAAGTTAGAAAAAAAAAAAAAAAAGGATTTGAGAAGCATATTTTGATCTATCTGGTAAATATTTTTCTTGCTTATTGGGTACAGTATCTGTTCTAGAAAACCTGCATTTTTGTGTCAAGTGAAGTGTTTACATAAAATGTTTCTTGATGAGCCAAAATGAATCTACAGTTTGATTCTTTTCCATTAAAATGCAATGCCTGAAACGTTTTACATTCCATGTTTCACTTTATAAAAGGTGATAACATAGTAGAGTATTGCTGGTTTTCATTTTGTGTCTCTTTTCATTACCTTCCCTGTTGTCTGGGACTGTCCTGGCCACAGGTGGTTTTTAAAGTGGCCTGGGAAACATGGAGTGCAGGTGTTTTGCTTTGTTTATCATTGCAGATGCTGTTATGTGTGCAGGGGATATTTTGTGATGCCACAACTGTGAAGAGTTACTGATATAACATGCACCACGATAGGTAATGTCAGTTAGCTCCAGCCCTGCTCTCTAATACTGAATTTTAAGTGCAATCACCCCCTGTGGTTACGACATGCCCCCATTAACATGATAGGCCCAAATTTCAGACAGAAATTCCATCCCTTCTTCCCAGAATGGCAAGTCATTATAATGCCTGTCCTTCCCACTCCACCAGTCAGGCTTCACCCTACCCTAGGCCTCCAATTGATCTTGGGTCATCTGTTTCCACGTTGTAGCTCCATCCTTTTATACCATGGAGCCAGATGGCTAGATTATTTCCGACTGACGTTCGAAAGACATGCGTAGAATGGGCGTGCCTTTGTTGAAGGTTGGGCATAGAGCTGGCACCTCAGCACCAATAAAAATCTACTGCCAATCATTAGCAGACCTGAGTTACACTGTGGTGACCCCTAACTGGGAAAAGCCAAAAGAAGAACATTAAATTTGTAAAGAAATAATAAGTCAGGAATGAAACCTCAAGGTGACAGACATTTTCCAGATCCCAGCACATCTCCTTCATACATCCAAATTTGTATCACAACATCTTGGTATCAACAACTCATAAAAGATGGATTCAGCTGTAGAAAGACTTGCAACACATTTACAGAATCTCTTTATATTAGAAGCAAACAAGGTACACAAAAATGTTGTTTTTTTTACTGAGGTAGAAGTTTTCCCTGCACCTGCCATGCTGTCTTACTATGCTATTGCACCAAGGAGAAAGAACAATCACAGATAGGCTGTGTAAATCCTGTCTAGCTGCTTATTCATGAGGCCACCAGCTCAGAGCATCAGGAAAACAGCTTATATAAGAGCACTATAAGTCAGTCTTCTGTGCCAGATGCAATGGGCAGTAAAAGCACTTGTGACACAACACTGATGATCCAAGCAGATGGTGGTAAACCCTGTCTTCAGTTGTTTCACTTCACAGCCTTCCCATTTCTTTTGCTTCTTTTCATTGTACATCCCCATACAACCACGCTGAGCCATGTTCTTTGTCAAGTTTTTATTCCATGTGCAAACAGTGGTGTGTTAACACTACAGTTAAGTGTAAAAGGATCGACTTAAGGAAAAAAGGTAAGCTTGTCTCGTCATATGTGCTCATTTCTTGTAATATTTTATTTCAGTATTTTATTTGGTTTTGGAATTGTTAATGCAAATATGGACAATCAATATTTGATGCCTAGAGCCATTAGTAGGCGTTAACTGCAGAAATGCCTGAAGGTGCACTCGGCTGTAATGAGTTAAAATCCAGTATTAAACCCTAATAGAAGGAAGTATAAGAAACTGATTAGGTTTATAGGTAAGTGCAAGCCTGTCTGCCCTAGTGAGCCATTTTAAGCCAAACATATTCCCCTTGGTGAGAATCAGATTCTGTACCTGTACTCTATGAGTAAAACATCTTAGCCATTATGCTAACCCCCAATCGTTTGTCTTCTTAACAAGAATTTTCATAATCGGCACGATTAAGACTGCATGCAGATGGAAAAGGGTATATAATTTTGTAAGCTTAACTTTGAATCTTTTTATCAGACTTTTTGTAAGCTGATCTCTGAAATGTTGATTATGCAGATTTTAAACATTATATCTGTATAAATTTACTAACAGTAATGACAGAGAGCTGAATCAAGTGACAAGTCAGTCCCTAAAGTGTTCCACCAATGAAATTGAGCAAAAGGAATGTAAGTAGTTGTGGGTGTAAAGGGTTGTATCCTGCACAGAGCAGCAGTGAACTGATTTGCCCATTCTCAGCCCTTCCTACATCATATACAAATCATGATGAAATGTATGTATTCATTATTGTTTATTTTAATTTTTTTAAGGAAATTTCACTTTCGGGATATATACTAAAGCCATATTTCTGAGGAAAGATGCCAGCAGCAATATTAGGATGTAATTCTGGTTTATTCTTTTTGACTGTATTTTTGGCTAAAGCAGAGTTTCTGTATAATTATTTCATTTTTTTATTTGCATGTTAACTAGCAGCTCCAAAGAACAGCATGTCAAAATATATTGCTTAGCCTGATAGATGGTAAGACAAATCATAATGTGGCAACAGAACTGCTACACATATGTATGGTGTCAGTGGTTACATCTTTGCTGTACACACCATAGGTGCTGGGGCCATTGTTCATTAAGCCTTCCAAAGTACTAACTCAGATGACCTCTGGAGCTCAAAGCTTAAACAATCAAGCAAAATGCTTTTAAGTGAGGTACATAGTTCAAGGTGCAATCAGATGTCATAGCAGGCTTGTCATATTTTTGTCAGAAACTCAGATATTCCAAATTAGGCTTGTGTAGCCTATTCCTCAGCTGTGAATCAAATAATGAGGGCAAGTACACATACGCACACATACACACACCACATACACACACACATGAGATCCTATGAAACAAACATTTTGATTTATAAAATGATTTGTGTTGATAATGGTATGAGCTGAAACTGTGTTGTTTAGACTATTTTTCTTTCAGATAACTAGGTCTGACTCCCTCCACACCACACACATACACACACACACACACACACACACACACACAAAATCAATAGCAGTAGCATGACTTACCTTGTTCCTAAATCTCCATCTATATTTCATTTTAAATGAAATAAAAAATCAAGTACATCCTTATGGGATTGGTATATATCTATTATTTAAAGCCCAGATGATGGGGCTTTAAATAAATGGTGACTAGTACTGAAAAAAAGAGACAGGTCATTCAAAGACAGCATATATAGGATCTCCAGCATTCAATATTACTGACGTTGTTTGCAATGAAGTATATCTAGGACATTGCATCAATTCTCAAATAACTAGTGAGATCACATCTGATCATTTTAAATGTTTGATATTTCAACATTCATTGGCTTACACTGAGTGTGCAAGTTCAATGGCTAGTGAGAAGCTGAAATACAGAAACTAATCCCTTTGACCAGTCCTTTACCCCAGGCAACCAATGTAAAATAAATACATAAATAATCATTGTTTACACTTCATGTCTTCCAGGAAAATGACTGGGTCTATACAAGTAATTTTTTTTTTTTTTTTGTATTAGTTATGGAAGTTGAATCTGAAGTTTTGAGATGTGCTTAATGACACGTCCATTTTAATGATGTCATTGCCACATTGTGAGATAACTCTATGGATATTGTATTTGGCAAAGAATTCAAAGAAAACTGGATGAGATAAACTGCTGAAGGGAAAATTTAACCTTTCCTGAGTAAACTATATGAGACTGGGAAAAGTGATGATTTGAGTCAGCAGTTATAGTTCATCTATCTTGACTTGTTTGTTCTTTTCTTATTATGCCTGGTATTTATTTATCAGTGTATTTTCTATTGCTGAGAAGGATAATCTACATGGTCTTGAACATATTTTAGTACAGACTGAAAACAAAAAAAAAATCCAATGGAAAGACATATCAGATAACATACCACAAAAGATCATCTTTATAAACACAGTAACATACAAGGAGTAATAAAAAAACAATGGCTAAAAACACAAAATGACTTTATTACATAAAAATCCAACTGGTAAGCACTTTCATTCCCTTCATGGAACTTCTTCAGACCAAGTTGTATAATGAACAAACTTATTTAAATACTTAATAACAATAACATGTGACACAAAGCACTTAATGCCTTAACCCTTTCCTTCTAAGAACAACTTTAAAGTTTTCCCTATCATTTAAACCAGGGTATACACATGCATTCAACCTGATTTGCCAGCAATATTCTCTCCTATCCAGTTCATCATCTGCATCAAACCTCTGATCAAAACCATTGACTTAATCAATTATTACAGATTTGAAGCATGCCTTATTTTTTTCTAACAAATGTTTTTGTTTAACATGTTTTGCCAAGGCATTGCTTACATCAGTCTTGACTACTGCTCTTATATGTTCATTCACTCGCATGTAGAATTCTCTTATGGTTCTTTCTATATAAAATGCTGGACATAATTCACACAGAGCCATGTATACCACATATTTGGACCTGAAATTATATAAAATATTCAACCTAATTTCAAAGCTTGTTGCTGTCACCAGAAAATACTTAACGTCTTTCATATACTGACATAACTTATAACTGTTACATCTTTTCATCCCCACTTCCAAATCATTAGGCATGCTTGAGCATAAATTCATTAGGCATGCTTGAGCATAAATTAATTTTCTTATAAAAATCTTTTAAACTCTTTTCTCTTTTAGAGACAAAGATAGGCCCCCCCCCATAACATTTTTAATTTCTTGAAAATTCATTAAGAATCTTCAATTTTTCTTGATTATTCCTTTGATTTTACTTCCGTCTACTGAATTAATTGTCTAAAACACATGCTAAGGAAAAATCCTTTTCATTTTCTTTTGACTTGCTATTTACATTTGCTACTTTATGTCCCTTACATTTTTTACTTTCATCCAGGAATTGTTAATAATGGCCTTGGGGGTACCCCCTTTCTTGAAATTTCCTTTTGAGTTCTTCACATTCTTTTCAAAAGATAATGCCTCATCTGTTAAACTGCTTATTCTGGTGAATTTCACCTTCACTATGTTTTTTTTTTTTCAGGCTAAACCTTTGCATGCTATTGTAGTGGAGATAGCTGTTACTTTATAATAGAATGTTTTGCACTGTATTGTATAGCTGATATTACTGCAGGATCTGTTGGTTTTGTAGGCTGCACAGCCAGTAATATGGCAAGTTAATTATTTTATCGCATTTTATTCCAGATTAGTTTTGGTTAAGAGATATAGGATTCTTGTTTTTGCCTTAAGTACAGGGGTTTGGTACTTTATGTTAATTCTGTATTTTCATGGAAACTATCAGATGTAGGATTACGTTGAATGGATTGTCTTTCTAGGCTCTCCAGCTGAAGTCTGTAACTTCATTTTTTGTTGTTGTTGTTTAATGCTTTCAGTGAGAGAAGGGCATGTTTTTGATCGCATTGATCTCCAAGCCAGGGGAAAGAGCCACTGAATATGAGGCAGTATTCATAAAGAATGTTAGTGAACTGCCCGAATTTGTTTTGGATTAAAGAGATGACCAGTCAGTTCTACTTAGGAAGCAGTCAAGATATGGGACTTTGTGCTGTGAAAAGAGTCAACATGGGACAATTTGAGGGCAACTTACACTTTTAAAAGTCCAAAGTGATGAGATAGGAGAGTGGTCACTAATGGAGTTTGGTAGTTCTTCAGTATTTTTGTATATGTGGTCAATGTTTGTTAGCATGAGGTTGAAAATTAGGTCTGGTACATCATTTTATTAGTCATTCTAGACAGACAGTGGTTAAAATGTATTTTTTGTCTATTTCTGTACCCATGGCATTAAAATTGAAGTCACCAAGAATAATGCTATTTCTAAGATGATTGTAGGGGAACAGAGAAGCATGTATACGGATTCTAAATGGACGTATCCCTACTCTTTCAAGGAAATTTGTATAGTTATCAAATTTGTGTGTTTATTGTCATGGGTCTAGCTGATTTATGGATGCGCACACTGATATTGTGATTCTGTTAAATTAATAACATCATATCACTTACCTTCCACCCATAAATTCTGGTTTACTATTAATTAAGATGTTTATTATGAATAGTTAGCATATTCCAAAGATATTATTTAGGAGATTAATCTGTCATGCTGATAGGTTTATGTCTTCTTGAAGATTTAGATTTATAGTGTGGGCGTTTATGGTAATATTAGTTTTGAGAAGATGTGAGAGAGCAAGGAGGGCAAAGCCCTTTGTGGCACTAAATGCTAAACTTAAATTATCACAGAGGAGTCTACATGGCACATGATACTGAGTTAGAGATTCACATCTGTTTTAGTAGCTAACGGACATTAAGCATATAATAATTTAGTTAGCTATGTCATAGAATCATAGGAGATTACTAGGCTATCAACCCAGAGGTCATTTTAAGCCTAGCCATTTAATCCCAATTTAAGGCCATAGAAATTCTAGTCATTACCCAATATTGCATATAGTGATGACTGCTCATGTCCAGGAGGGTTGTGAGCTTTATCCCCAGTAAGAATTTACAGTGCCCCATCTACTTGTCCAGGTTCCTCTTGAACAGTATCATAGAGGTGCTCTGTTTCACATGAACTGGTAGCCTGTTCCAAAGACGCAGCAGTTGCTGGGACTTCTTTTGTGGTATTTTGGGTCATTCAGTGTTTTTAAACAAACTCATTTCAGTGGTGGCATTGTACTCAATAATGTAAGAAATGACTAGAGAGAAGGATGAGTTTAAATATAAGCTGGTGTCCTCTGTAACCAGGTTAGAGTTATCCAAGGCCTGAAAGAACTGCTGCCCCCACTCTGCTCAGAGGGCAAGGAATTTTTAGTGAAGCTCCTAAAAATTGCTGATGATGACTAAATTAGTAGAATAGTATAGGTTTTTGAACATCTTTGTTTTTCAAGGTCACAAATAGTGCATTTTTTTTAGAATTTAATTTAAAGCTGTTTTATTCACAATAGTTATTTGCAAGTTCTATATGTAGCTGCAGTGAAGTGGTATCAGAAAGTGTGCGAACTGCAGGACATACCTTGCAATTATCAGAAAATATAGTTAGCCATTGCTTTTCATTATTGATTTGAAGGTGAGAAAACTAGTTACTTAATAGGTTAGAGTTCCATCACAGAACACTAAGGGATATCATTGGTCATCTTTTTAATTTCTGAGGTGGCTTCAGCTGTTGTACGCATGTTTACTCAGTCTGATACTCAGTTTGCTATCTGCTTTAAAACACAAGGCTTAGATCTTTAGGTTTGTTAGCAATAATAGTGTGGAAGTGTCACATCAATGTTGGGAGGGTGGCCTAATGGTTAAGGTGTTTGCCTTACAAACACAAGGTGCAGGGTTTGAGTCTCACAAGGGATAATTGGTTAGGCTTAAAATGGCTCACAAGGGCAGTTAGCTTAGTACTAACCTATGTGTGCAGCCATATTGAGTTACAGTAGGAAGGGCAAGACCTTTATCTGCATCTTCTTTGATCTTTCAAAAGAAGTCTACTAGGGTGAGAAGGCAGAACTTACCCTTTACAAAGCTAAAATGGTGAGACTGCAGAGCAATAAGGTTTCAATATCTAACTTAATAAACTATGATATGATGCATACTATTGTTCTTTGTATTATACTTGTAAATCTGGATCTGTGGTTACTGGCATCAAAATAGGGTCACCATTGTATTAGGGTATTGTAATATTGGCCATTTTCAATTATTCAGCACTATAACAAGTGGAGAGGCTTAAGCTGAAAATGTTCAGAAGAAACTTGAATACTGCATATCTATCCCTAATGATTAGATATCTATAAATGTTATTGGGGCCCATGGATGTAGTATTTCTGGCTTTGGAGAGGGCAGTTATGAAATAAATGATCTATGGTAGTCCATGGAGTGGGTTGAGACTCAGGGATTTGATGAATTACTCTGACAGTAGCTTGTATGAAATTAGAAGCAAATTGAGCTGCTAATATATTTGCCAGGTTCAGGGATTTCTGAAATTTTTAAGTCTGTAACTGGTGTGAAATTGACACTAAATGTATCTAAGAGTATATTAGTGATGTCCTTTGGGTTTGAGTTTTTTTCCCCATTATGGATTAGCTATGAATATTATTAAGTGCTGTTTCTTAGTTGTGTTACTTAGCTAAAGAACAGTTTGTAATTATTCATCACTTGTACTGCTGTTTTCAGTTCATGTTGGGCACAGACCTTCAGAGTAGTGATTTTTAGCTCTTTAATGATTTTTTTTATGTAATCAATTGCAGTTGTTAGTGTAGGTGTTTGATGATTTATTTCTTTTATTGTTAAATTTATTTGTGTGGTATTTCATTTTTATTGAATTTTCCAATAGATATGACTGCTTAATCTAAACACCTTAGTAAATGTGAATAAAACTTTGAGGTAAACATGGCAACTTCTTCTGCTTGGAGGTGGAGGTACTAGGATGGAATTTTAAAAATTCTTTATGGAGTTTTATGAGATTTTTTTAAGCCTTAAACTCAGAAATATTTGCTAAGGAGGTGTTTGTGTTTTTGTCAATTGAGGGATGTGCTATATTAGTTGAAAGGTTATAATCATCCATTCTGGTAAATCTGTCTATTTGTACTTCTGTGTAAGGTTTGCTAGTGGTCAGATGTACCTGACAAATTAGTTGCATATCTAACTCTACTGCAAGGACATGAGGGTATGTGCTGAATATGACTTTAGTGTGCACATATGCAATGAAGAGTAATACATTCACTCTTACAATGAAACTAAGCAGTTAACCATTTAAAATTCAAGGATTTATATCCAGGTTTCTTTCAAAGATTGCTACTCTCAGGTGCTAAGACATTCAAAGTCCTGAAGGAAGTGCACAGTGAAACAACCGAATAGGAGGAACAAATAGGATAATCTGAAGGGCAGCAAGGCATGAGTCATGATAAGCATATAATAACACAGAAAGAAACGTCCCAGGGAAATTACCAAATCCATTCCCACTACTCCAGTAAACCCTGATAAGAGATAAAATGATCTCTTGATAACTAAGAGATGGAACAGAAGCACAGAGGAGGATTTAGTAGCTTAAAGGTATAGTGCAAAACAAGAGTAGAAGAAAGCTTTACAGAAGTACACCAGAGAGGAGAGAGTTAATGCTAAATGTACCCTGGGTATATGGAAAGAGTGGCTTAAAGCTTCAGAGTCAGCAAGCCAGGTTTGTAGAAGTAGGTGAAAAAGGCTAGATTAGAAACTGACAAAATTTTAGAAAGTGATCTTCAATTTAAAATGAAAAATATGACAAAATAAAATTTAGGAAATGCCCAAAACTGCAGATGATGCTGGCCATTAGACAATCAGCACAACAAAGATGGTCATCAGACATGATTCATAAGGCATGCTAGCAATGCTATACTCACTACTGTAAGGATATCAGTGGCAGATGGAGAGAGTACTTCTAGAAACATCTGACTGAAGAAAACCCCGCCAAAAAACAATGCCTGTGGTGAAAGAGGAAAAACACACTGTAGAAAAAGTAAAAACAATAAGGAAAATGATGACAGGAAGACAGCAGGCTCAGATGATGTTATTGCAAACATGATCAAGATGCTGACTGAAATCGTGGGGAAATGGTTCCTGTGGTGTGGTACTTACTGTGGTATGGAAAGGAAGGTATATCCCAGATGACTGGAAAATAAGCAGTCAAGTGTCACTGTACAAGAATAAAGGGGGCATTCACAACTGTGAGCAATACAAAGGTATCAAACTCCTGTCATACTGTGTAAAAGTGCTGAAAAGCTTGACTGATAAATCAGTATACAGAATGGCTGAAAGGAGATTGGGGGATGAATGTCCTGGGTATATGGATAGATCCAGTTATGAGTTTTTCTAATCATATCAACCAAGTGGCTTATGATAGTTATGGAATTATAGGTTGTATAAAAAGATTTATAAAGTCTAGGAAATGAAAAATGATGAAGTCATAGTTTGTAAGTTACATTAGACCCAGACTTGAGTATAGAATAACAGTATGGAAACCCTATAGGAAAAGAAGCATGAGTAAACTGGAAAAAGTACAGTGGAAATATACCAAGGGTGTCCATGGATGTGAAAATTTAAGTTATGAAAGGATAAAATATCCAAACTTGTACAGTGTCTCTTATAGATATCTAAGAGGAGATCTTATTCAGGTATATAGGGCATTTAAAGACAACTACCTCTGGAAATGTTTGGGGTTCTCAAAACATACTAGAGAATTATCAGATAACCTATGTAGAGGATTCTATATAAATGAGAAGTGTACTAACTGGTTATCTGACAGAGTAGCTGATGAATGGAACAGACTACCAAATTACATTAAAACAAGTATTAGTTTAGATATTTTTAAGCACAGCCTGGACACTTATTATGGGAGCAAGTGTTTTAGTATATTGGCAAGCTAGAAGGGCATTAATCCCCACGCTTGAAATATTTGTATGCTTGTATGTATGTATGTCTGTATATATGTACTTCCATATAGAACAGAAAGCTGGGCAGTAAAGGCAAAGCAGCTGAGGCAGCTACAGGTGAAAGAGTTGAAGTGCATGAGACAGGTGGTGGTGACATTCATACTATGAGACAGATAAAAATATGAACACATTAGAATAAAAAAACAGATTATTCCCCAGTGCAGAGATGGCGAAGAACAATTAACTTTAGTTTTGTTACATGTGTGTGTGTGTGTGTGTGTGTGTGTGTGTATATATATATATATATATATATATATATATATATATATGTAGCAGAAGATGCACGCACTTGAAACTCTCCTTAGCATGGAGAACATCGATATCTGTGCAGTAACAGAAACTTGGTTGAAGGCTCCCGAGAGCACCCCAGCACTACCAGGTTATACCTCATACCATGCTTTTCGGCCCCAAAACTTGGACCGAACCACAAAAATAGGGGGAGTATCAATATTCGTCAAAGATACCCACACCTCCAAGTTGGTGGCACAGCACGAAGCATCAGAGACTATCCATGTGCAACTAACAGTTGGTAAAACTGCCTTCCAGTTTATAGCCTGCTACAGACCACCCTTCCAAACCCAGAAACCCCACTCGGCCTTCCTGAGAACACGGGAAAATATGAAGGTCTCTCCAAACATCATTATATTGGGCGACTTCAACTACCCAAACATAGACTGTGAGCATTACTCTAGCTCCAACACCCTAGCCCAAAGGTTCCTAGAATTTATAAACTCAAATGCTATGGAACAACTTGTTACCACTCCCACAAGAGGGGAAAACATACTGGACCTGATCATCACCAACATGGGGGCTCTATGCTCCAGACCAGAAGTGTATCCCTCACTGGTAAGATCAGAGCATAAACTAATCTCACTGGATATTCACATCCCGACCCCACCCCCTGATCAGAAAAGCACAGTGAAAAACTTCTCTAAAGCAAATTTCACACTCCTCAAAACCGAGGTGGAATCCTTCAAAGTCCCCGGGCCTGTGGAAAATGCAGCCCAGACCGCAGAATCCTTTATAAACGCATTCTATGAACACCTTCAGGAATGCATGGATCATGCAATCCCAAATAAAACCAAAACCCAATCCTCCAAAGGCAGGCGTCCTGTCTGGTGGACCCCAGCCATAAACAAACTATACAATAGAAGGAGGAAGCTACTACATGATAGAGCAAAATCCCAAAAAGGGAAGGCATCTCTGATCAGTATTAGCAAAAAACTACGGGCGCTCATAAAATCGTCTAAGGCCAGCTTCAAGAGAAAAATTGCACAGGACACTAAGGATAATCACAAGGCTTTTTTAGTTATGTTAGGAAGCTGGGTGGGAATTACCAGATATGCTTAGAATTTGTCCAAAATGACAAAAAATACACTGAACCCACAGACATTGCCAACATCCTAGCTGACAGGTTCAGCGCAAACCCCCCCCCCACCAAAAAGGCAAATATCTATCCCAGCAGAGTGCTGCCCCCCTGACATCTCAGATGCTCAGGTAAGAGTCGCCCTCTCCAAAGCAAAAAACACAGCATCAATGGGACCAGACGGTGTCCCGGGCTGCGTCCTACATAAACTCCAAGAAGAGCTAAACCCAAACATAAAACTACTGTTCAATCTCAGCCTTACTACAGGATATGTACCCAAAGAGTGGTGTACAGCAACAGTGGTCCCTCTCCACAAAGGTGGTGCCTCAACGGATCCTGGAAACTATCACCCCATAAGCCTGACTAGCTTGGTCTGCAAAGCTATGGAAATGATCATCATGGACCTCATAAATAAAGATATTGGGGACCTACAGACACTGGATCCTACCCAGTTTGGCTTTGTTAAGGACAGATCCTGCCTCTTAAACCTGGTTGATTTCTTTGAAACAGTCACCAAGGCCATTGATGAGGGGAAGGTGGTCCACACAGCCTACCTGGACCTCACAAAAGCCTTCGATACAATACCCCACTCGGGCATTAGAGATAAGCTCACCAGCTTAAATATAAACCCCTATGTCACTTGATGGGTTGCAAACTGGCTCAAGGACAGAACCCACATGTGAGACTCCAAACCAGTTACAAGTGGCGTCCCACAAGGCTCAGTCCTGGGACCTCTCTTGTTCGGTATATATTTCTTGAAGGTACAGGCCAACACGGAAGGACTGTGGCTGACCAAGTTTGCAGATGACTGCAAACTAGGTGCCATAATCGACTCTCCAGCCGACACAAGCATCCTACAAAAGGGCCTCATTGAAACAGACAACTGGTGCCAGAGCCATGGCCTCAAGCTAAATGCCAAAAAGTGTATAGTCATCCCCTTTGGCAAAAACAAAGTGCCCACAAATTACCACATAGGTGGTAATCCATTAAGTACAGAAGAAGTAATTAGGGACTTGGGGATCCAAGTTGATAGCAGTCTCTCATTTGAAAACCACGTGGCCAAAGTGATTAGAAAAACAATTTATATAGCCCACCTAATCATGAAGGGATTCACATCTAGATCAGGGGAGGTCATCGTGCCTCTTTACCCATCCCTCATCAGGCCCATAATTGAGTACAATACCCCTTTTGGGATGTACCGTACCAGACACCTGCAGCAACTGGAAAGACCCCAAAAGTACCTCACCAAAGGGCTCAAACAGATGCCATATGCTGCCTGGTTAAAGAAACTCCAGCTCTACTCAGTGGCATACCACCTGCTCAGAGGCGATCTGTGCCTGACGTATAAAGCCATGTCCAACCCGGAATTAATGGACATGCTGCACCTCAGAAAATCCAAATCCCATCGAGCTACGCGCTCGAGAGACTTTTACCTCAGCACTGAAATAAATAGGACATGCTGGAGGGACAGATTCATAACCCAGAGGCTCCCTTCACTCTGGAATAAAATCCCAGTCCAGGTAAGACAGAGTCCCTCATTGACTCTCTTCAAGAGGAATCTTGATGAGTGGATGGGAGATCGTAGGTTTACCCCGGGTATCACTTCTGTGTCACTGTTAGACAGAGGCACAGTATACTAACCTCGAAAAAGGGCATAGCAAAATTCATTTAAAATGGGTGGCGAAAGCCAAACACACTCTGGCTAGGCTTATAAATGCCCTAGGGCAGATAGCCTAGTATGAACCTATGAACCTATGAACCTATAAGATGATATCAAGATGGATGGATTGCATGAGCCAAGACTTAAGACAATCAGGCATGATATTTGAAGAAGGTAGGAGGTTTGGTACTGAACTGAGTCTGGTGCCAACAGTTGCTGTGTCACTTTGACTTCATGTAGAAAAATCTGGGAAAAAGGTTGTTGTTGATAATGATTTAATTCATTTGTTAGTCTCAATGTTGATATGTAGCTCTTCAGGATCAGTAATTCCACACATGTACAATTCTACTGCTTGTATTTTTATTGTAGGAACATAAGCATACTGTGTCCAGAGAAATCTATATAATAAAAACAAAATTACCCTTGTCTGTTCCTTCCACTTCACATTGTTGCATCATTTAGTGTTCTGCAAAATAGACCTGCTTACTACTAAAGAGAAATGACTCACAGAATATGTTAATAATACATGGATTATGTTCCACTCAGATGCCCCCAATGGAGAAAACCTTTAGCAGAAATGAAATTTGTAAGTTTTTCAACGTATGGCACATGTTGTGTTTGAGTCTGAATATGCGTGTCTATGTATATGTATATATGAGTGTTTGATTACTGCAGCACAGATTTCTTTGGAGATTACTTTTCGGAGATGCTTTTGACTCAGGTTGTGAAAAGCACCTGTTTGTTATGAGACTCAGGTACACTGCAGATAGCGTTGCCAGTAGCTAAGCAAGAATTGCACACTCCTGCAGAAGGTATGTCACATCAAAGCAGCTTTTTCTGCTTACTCATTTTTATGTCTGCTATCCATCTTTTCTAGGGATACATTTTATGGTGCATGTATTAAACTCTGGCATATAAAAGATCTCGAGCAGCCGGCTGAAAATGAAGTAGCAGTAAAGTAGTCTCTACAAACAGCAGCATCCTGAATGCTTTACACACTACTTATCTTTTAAGATATTTAAACATTTATCCCACTTATTATTTCCTTCCATTTGAATTTCAGAACACTGACCTGACTGCAAGATTTGCCAAGCTGTGCTCAGTGGCAGTAGTCAGTGCCCAAACTTAGGTCCAAAAAGGGCCTACAGCTAAGAAGAGACTCATGCAGACCATGGCAAGAGAAGGGAGGTTGTGGTTGTAAGAACAAGTGAAGGCTGGTGTTGTGGGGATACAAACTGCTGCCAAAGTTCACTAGTGCACTTCAGGAAATTGGTGTATGCATAGTGTTGTGGCACTTAAGGAAATCAAAACTTCATTTTCTTGACAGTATAGTGCTGGGCCTGGGAGAGAATTCAGACTAAGCACAGCTGCAGAAAATTTAAAAATTATCATGGGCCTCTGCCAAATGAAGTTGACCGACATTTTTCCACAATGCTTCCTGTGAAACTCTTCTAAATTATCACCAGTGAAAGTGATAGTTATACCAGAAACAAAAAAGACCTCGGGGGTGACCATACCTTGAAGTATTAAATTTAAGAGGAAGTATGGAAACTGCAATCTCATTTCATTAAATGTTTTGTTTGATACTTTCATGTGAAGACATGTATGACTTACTTGTCATTAAAGACATGCAGTTAAGGTACAGCTATCTGGAGCGTGACGTTTCATGTACATGAGAATTATAAGTACTGCGAGAAAATGGCATTGTGCTACAGCTGCAATAGTTTATGTGAAAGTTGAATCAAATCCATTTAACTCAGTGCCTGTTTATCTAGGGTGACTATAACATGAAATGAGAGAATGTGTGGAATTTCCAGGCTGCAATGGCTGCAGTTTTATAAAATAATGGGAGGAGGTTAGAGCAATACTGGAGTTAAGGTGAATATACCAGCCGGAAACCTCAATCACAATTGGGGATGCAGATTAAAGGACAGCATCAAACATGCCAGTATAATTAACTGTCAAAAGGGGTAAACATAAACACCCCAGGGAATAAAAAGCTAGAATGAATGCAAATAGCAAATCACCTACATTAAAAATTAAACATTTTATGGTGAGGGAGGATTTGATACTGAGTAAAGGAGGTGGTGATATAAGATAATTTTTAGGGACTTTTTTAATAGTTTGAAATATAATGGTTGAAGTGAATGATATGGCTAATAATGTGGGAAGCTGCAGGCATATAGAAATTTCATCAATGAGGCTCAAAATGTTGAAACTTTAATAGCAAAAAGGTGTGCAGTTTACTCATTATTTTTAGTACTTAATAGATATTCATCTGCTTAATTATTATTAAGCATAATTTGATTTCATTTTCTATCCTTCAGCAACACAGTTCTTTGACATACATTGTTGGACATTTTTCAAATATGTATAAAAATGGATTTTATATATTTTTTTGCAAGTTGACATTCAGGCTGCTTATCTCTTTTATTATTGCAATAACCCATGGCTGGGTGTGAATAATGCTGGATTTACACACGGTCGGTGTGGTTTGGTCAACCTGATATGGCCAGCTGTGGGTAAATACCCACACCCAGCCATGTGTTATTGCTATTATACAATGATATTATTTAAGAAAAAGGTTACTTACTTTTCTTAAACAATGTCCTTGTATAATGGTGCCTTGCTGTTCTTCTGCATTTTTCCCAGTATCCTGGGGCTTTCGTGATGTTCTGCACATGCGTATGGGACGTACGTTTCAATGCTTACGCAGGACATCAGTGCTGTGTAAAGGAAGCAGTGGTGAAAGGAAGATTTCCATTGCTTTTTTTTTTGTTTTTGGTTATAATTAAAAAAAAAATGAAATTGGCAGACTTTCAACATATGGGAGAGATGGGACAGAAACAATATAAGGATAATCAAGTATGTTTCTCTAGTTTTGTATAACATACCTGATTATCCGTATATTTTTCTCTGTCCTATCTGTCTCATTCTTTTGAAGCCTCTGGTATTTGAAAGTTTATTTTTTTAATAAAAAAGTAGAGTTTCCTTAGCATATATTAATAGAAGAAAGTCTGGGCGACTGGACCTTTTCCATTAGTATATGCTCAATTTACAACGAGCATGCTGGTTGGACTGACCAAACACCATACTCGTTTTTGAATGTTCACGGCTAGTCATTGCATAATACACATTATAGGCATTGCCACAGGTTAATTATTTCAGTGTCATTGTTGATGAAATCATTTGAAATCCACTGACCTCCACAATATAGATGGCTTGATTAATGTCAGTTTAATAAAAGCTTGTATTTATTAAAAACAGTACCTTACTGCTTTGCACTACACAGGATGAAGTAGGTTTGTTTTATGCGGTAAGACTAGAATCGATGCCTTTTACAAAGGAAACAGTTTCCACAAGAGTGTTTTATTATTTGCAGTATAATGTGCAAATCCTGTTCATTAATGCTATCGAAGATACCATGCAGAGCATTAGCAGCTCCTGTTCTATACACTTATTTCAGGTAAAAAAATAGAAAGAAAAATGCAGTAATTATCACTGGTTAAGGAATGGAATCAATAATAGAATATCAGGATAAAAAACAGTGCTGTAATGCTTCAAAATCATTCTTCCTTAATTCATTCCAAAATCAGTGAGCTAGCAGCATTTAAACTGGCAGCAGCAGCTAGCTTCATGATGCATAATATGACTGTGACTTTACAAGTGAGGGATACACAGGAGAAGAACTGACAGAGTAATTAATTTCCTGTCTTGAATGTATTTTGGGCATTGTAATTTGATCTTCACAAGTGTGTAGATGAGTTTGATGCTCTGCAGGGCAACATAACCCAGAGCATATCCTCTCACAAAGGACATCATTGCCTTTCACAGTGTCAGCTAAAAATAAAGTTGCAAATAAGGAAGTTGTTTCCTACTAGAAAAATATTGAGCTTTGTATTAGACAGGCTGTTTTCAGCTGTAAAAGCACCTCAGCCTTTGATTTTAAGCTCTCGCAGGACTGTCAGTCCATTTGCAGATTAGGACTGACATGCCTGTTAAAACTGCAGTTCTGGACTATTTCTTATGGAAATGCACTTACAGTATATTATTTATCTGAAACATGTCATATGATGATTCTGCAGTGTGTTTCAGAATCTGGCTGATTTTATGCATACACCATATTAAGCAACTCTTGTTAAGTTAATTAACACTGTAGGCATTAAAATAATTATAGGTATGTGTGTGTGTGTGTGTGTGTGTGGGGGGGGGGGGGGTATGTGTGTCAGAATATGTGTGACCAAACATATGTATACATGTATACACACACACATATACATAAAAACCTTCTTTTAATAGTCTGCAGTACACTGAATTCTTACTTTTTTATTTTTCAGGCCCAACCTAATCTGACTATATAAGCCTCATGACTCATAAATAAGTGGTTCATCTCTCCTCCATAACCAGCACTTCTGCCTACATCACTCGTTAAGGACTGTTTCCTGTTTACTCTTGATTAGTGTCCAATGTCTTCTTTTCTTCAAGAGGTTTTAGTGGGTAGATTGCAAGTTGGCCATCACATAATAGTGCTAAGGATTCTTTTACTTTTGCTTGAACCCAATTACTGCAAAACTTAATTTATTTTAACTGACTGTTTGTTATCAGACTGAGATTTCCCCTCTTCAGGATGCAGAGTGAATATTTGTATAAAAAAGCAAACAGCTGCATTTCAACTTCTGCCTATCAGTCTCTCTCTATTACTCTTTTTTTCCTGTTCATTTTTTAGCTGATTGAGCAATTCTAACCCCTATTCCCACTTCATAGTATGGAGGACAACCTCACATTCTCTTCCAGAACTCACTTGATAAATACATAAATTAGCAGACATGTCCTTGGCTGTAAAGCTTCTAGTTTCCAGATGATTATTCTATTGTGATTTTAATTTTATTTTACTTGCTTGGAGTAGGTATTCTTTAATTACCTTATAGAACTGCATGCAATAATTTGACAAATTTCTCCTCTTTGGGACATTAACCAGTTGTTTTCCCCTTATTTGACTGCATGGTAGTCACCTCCTTACAAACTATTTTCTCATTGGTCCTGCAATTTCCTTGTCTTGTTCTATCCTAATGTATACCTGCTCTTCTTCAGTCTCATCGGCCTTCATCCCTGCCCCCCTTCTCAGGTTTCTAGATCTGTTTACTTGCCTAATCAATAATCAGTCATGAAATCAGTCAGGTATCTGCTTACAGGAAGGAAATTAGTCTCTTCCTGCAGTAGTCTTAGGGACTGAACTACAAAGTCCTACAAACTCAGCAACATAACACTGATATCCATAATCAGTATAATCCAGTCAAACCATCTCTCTTATTGGGCCTCAAGAGGCTAGAAGTATAAAGAGGAAATTTGATCTTGTAGAGACATTTCTTCAATGCTATCAACTTGACATTCATAGAAAAGAAACCTAGCTAAAAACTGATGACATCCTTACACTTTAATTCCTGAATAACTTTCAGTTTTCAAAATGACCAGCTAGGCCCTACGGTTCTTGAAGGATAAATAATTGTATCTAAAAATAGGTAACTGTAAAGCAAGTGACATCTTCAGTAAATTCTTGCTCCTCACATAATGACTAATAATCAAACTGATTTTAGATCTACAATACTCAACTCTCCATTGCCTCTGCATATCAGCTAATCAGTGTTTATTATAATACAATTCTCTTTCTACTGTATAATCTAAAACAATAGTCAGAATGAGATAACTGCTTAATGTTATATGGCCTTATTAATTTTGTTCAAAAATCCACTTGATCTAACTCACATAATAGAAACAACTCCAACTACCTTATTGATATATTACTTATCGATACCCTCCAATGCTGCAAAGCTGTTATAAAGTCCACCAAAGTCTGTATGTATTCAATTTCCCATTACTAATTCCCTGTTCTTCAAAATGCAAAATCATGCCACCCAAAGTATCCTTTAGCAGTTTTTCCCTCATCACCAATGAACCAGACCTGTATAATTAGATTAATATAATTGACAGGTTTCCATAGCCACCTGTCTGCTCTAAAGCCTTTATTATCTTGTATAAATTCTTCTTTTAAAACAATATCAAATCTACCATAACACAAGGTAGTGGTATATGAAACATTACTGTCCTTGGATTACTCCAGAAAAAAAAAAAATAGAATGGTTTACGTATCCTATTAAAAACAGAAAAAAACGGTTTATTTTAAGGAATGGCAAAAACAGTGTTCCAAAAGCCTTAACTTGTACCAGAATTATCTTAAAGACATTCACAGCTCGTGCAACATCAAGTTTAAGGTAATTTTTACTGGTTTTCTTTCCTTCCCTCTTACAATACTCCAAACACTTTGTATGTGGGTACTGAACATACACATCAAAGTGCCAATGAATGAGAATCACAGTGTCACTGCATTTATTGTTCTAAACAGAGCCTTTGACTTTAACTATAATATAATTCTCAACAAAGTTGACCTTTATGTCTCCTCCCAATTTTCTCTCACCTGATTCAATAACAACTCACCCAACACAGCCTAAAATTTTTCTTTCATTATTTACCCTCCTCATTCTGACCCTTCAAATCAGGTGTTTCTCAAGGCTAGTGTTTGTTATCCATCCTGCTCTTTTTATTCACAAAATCCCTACCTGTGAATCTTCTAAAAATTAAAAACAGTATTTTATGAAGAAGACCTCATGAGATAAGATAATACTTCACAAGATTTCTAAGTCTAATTTGATTTCAAGTTCAAACAGCCCTGTATTCTGCTTTTGTTTCAAATACATGATTTGCAAGACTGAGAAGCATTGATACTGTGGTCTTTGGCATTCCTCAAAAATTGCACTCTTATCATATTCATTGAATCCTGGAACAGTTGTACTCTGTGTTGATACCTACAGTTTTATTTATTTATTTATTTATTTTACATTTGTTAACCGGGGGAGTCCGACTGGATACATGTCCATTTTCAGCGGAGGCCCGGGGAGAAAAGCTCCAGGTACATAACAGACATATGAACATTGTTAATGCAAAAAAGGAAGATAGTTGAGTTCTAAATACAATATAAAGGTACATCACATCTTGGGAAAAAAATAACAGCAGCATATAAAAAAAACATAGGTCAGTTACAAAGGCGAGGTGCCTTGTTAAAAAGCGGTTAAGGATAGTGAGGTAAGAGAAGGGTAAATGATAGTGGTTAATCAGGTTTGGAACAGGGACATTGCCAGAGAGTATTGAGATGGAGTTTAAGCTTTTTTTTTGAATTGTAGGAGTGAAGGTTCTGAGGTGAGCATGGTCGGTAGGGAGTTCCACATTTTACCTACAAAGTTTGAGAATAGAGAATCCCCAGCAGAATTATTGGCTTTGGTAGTTTGAGCTAAGATCTTATTGGAGGAGCGTAAAGATTGCAGGTTAATATAGGGGTGAATGATGTTTTTCAGAGCTGGTGTTTTCTCTGGGTGATACAGTATCTGGTGAGCCGTTTTGAGTTGGTTGAAATGGAGTTGGCTGGAAAACTCTAACCACCCTAGTTGCTTCAAGTTAGTGCAGTGGTGCGTTCTAAAGGTGGAATTTGTGGCAAATCTAGCTATGTGATTGTAACAAGAAGCAAGTTTGCTAAGGGTTGTCTTGTTTAGGTTTGTAAAAAGGGGGGAGGCATAGAAAAGAGTTGATAGTAGGTGTGTGCTGGCAATTGTAATTTTAGCGTGAGGAGTGAGAAAGTGTTTTACTTTATAGAGAGAGCCAAGCTTTTTATTGACGGTTTTGATGGTTAGATTGAAATGGGTGTTAAATTTATGGGAGTTATCAGTGGTAACACCTAATAGCTTTGTGTGAGCTTCTGGTGATATAGTGATTCCATTGGAGGATGTAATAGAGAAGGTGGGGGGAAGAGTCTTGTTAGTGGGTGAGAAAGTAAGTAGTTTTGTTTTGTTGGGGTTGAGAACTAGTTGATGACTTGAGAACTATTTTTCTATTAGGTTGAAGGTGTCTTGGGTTGAAGCAGTGAGGTCTGCCAGGTTGGAGGCAGTGCTGATGATAGTTGAATCATCTGCATATTGAATGCATGTGGCATGGGGGGGTGATTGTGGGCAGGTCATTAACAAGATGGTGAAGAGAAGAGGGCCAAGAATAGAACCTTGGGGAACTCCAAGTGTAACAGGTAGGCATGTGGATAATTTGTCCTGCCATAGAACAGCCTGTTGCCTATTGGACAGGTAGGATTGGAACCATTTCAGCGTGGAATTGCTGAGTGATAGTTTTTTTAATGTATGGAGGAGTTGAATGTGGTTCACCATATCAAAGGCCTTGGAGAGGTCTAAGAAAAGAGCAGATGATAGTTTATTATTGTTTCTGAAGTTATTGATGGTACTGTGATTTGGCCTGAAGCCATGTTGGGAGTTGGCTAGAATTTTATTTTTGGTGAGGTGTTCCATCAGTTGTTTGTGGACACACTTTTCCATAATTTTGGCCAGGGGTGAGAGTATAGCTATAGGTCTGTAGTTGGTTAGCTCTAGTGAGCTACCACCTTTATGGAGAGGAATAATGTGGGACATTTTCCATATGGAGGGGATGAAGGCTTCTGACATGGTATGGTTTATGATTATGGAGATGGGATAGGAAATGGCCTCAGCTGCTTTTTGCAGAAACTCAGCTGGGAGAAGGTCAGCTGCTAGCTTAGTGGGTTTTAGTTTTTTAAGAAGAGATGTTATAGAGGATATGGGTACTGGATCGAAGGTAAATAGATGATCTGATGTAGTTGTAGTATTCTGCTGGCATGGGTAGTGGAGTGGGCTGGTTGTTTGTTTGAATTGTGTGGCCAGGGATGGTATAGTTTCTGTGAAGAAACTATTGACTGTGTTAGCAATGTTTACAGGGCACTGTTGTTTTCAAGTTGTTGGAGTGGGGGTGGTTGCCTGGCCTGGGTGCAGGAGCTTGTTTAAGCCTGCCCAGAATTTTTGTGGATTATTAAGGTGTTTGTGTTGGAGGTGGAGGAAGAAGTTTTTTTTATCATCTAAGATCATTCTTTTAGTTTAATTTCTAGGTTGCCGGAAGGTTTGGTGGGAGTGTGGGTCTTTAGAGGTATGCCATGTGACCCACATCTTGTTTCTAGATAGGATTTTGGATTTTGATTCCTTAGAGAGCCATGGTGCGGTTTTGATTTTAGTTCTAATTGACCGTATTGGAGCATGGGAATCTAGAATCTTGAGGAAGGTGGTGTTGAAGTAGATAACTGCCTCTTAGTAAGAGACTTGAGTATTGTCCAGTTGTGGGCTTTAAGTTCAGTTTGAAAAATGGAGGCGTTGAATTTATTATTGTTCCTGATTTTTTTTATGGTTGTAAGAAGGGGGGTGATTTTTTTCAATTTGATAACATAGGTGAGTAAGTGATCACTCATGTCCTCTGGGTGAGTACCTGCTGAGTACTGGTCAGGATCTTTATTAGTAAGGATCCAGTCCAGGATGCTGTCTTTGTTTTGGGGTTTACCTAGTCTGGTAGGAGTAGATATGAGCTGAGAAAAGCCATGTAGATTTATGCTGCTAGATGGGGAGCTAGATGAGAAGGAATTCCAATCGATGTTGAAGTCACCTAACACTATGGATTCCTGGAGGTGAGTTTGAGTTAACCAGTGGAGAAAGTCCTCTAAGGTTTTGTTATTATTGTTGCCTGGGGAGATGTAAATACCTGCTATATTTATGCTTTTATGTTTGTTTGGTTGAAGTTTTACAAGTAGAATTTCGGCATTGTTTGTTAGGAGGGGTTGTGGAGAGGCAAGGGAGATTTGTAATGTATTTTTATAGAGTATGGCTACACCGCCACCTTTACGAATTATTTGATCTGCTCTTAGTATATCATACCCTGGTGGGATTATCTGTGTGTCTTTCGTACTTGGTTTAAGCCAGGGTTCTGTGAGACATAGCAGGTCTGGGGAACAAGTAGCTAATAGGGCATGTAGGTTGTGAATCTTATTGTTTACACTTCTGATGTTTAGATGACAGGTCAGAAGAAAGTTAAAGGGTCTAGAGTTTAGATTGAGAAGTGGAGGGGAGGATAGGGTGGAATTAGAATTGAGTGGAGGGGAAGGGCCAGGGTTGGGGTGGATATCACCATCTGTGGCTAGTCTGTGATTCAGAGTGGTAATGAATTTGAGGGCTTTGAGTAGAAGTTTGTAGTAATGTTTATCATTTGGCCTAATATTGGTAGGTTTGATAATTACATAGTGTTCGAGTTCTAACAAGGAGGGTGAGTAGGGAGTTGAGTCATGGCCTCTGTTGTTAATTATGGGGGAGGGGTTGGTTTGGTAACCTGGGTGGTAGAAGCCTATGTAAGACCAGGTTTCTTATAGGGTAGCTAGGTAAGGGACAAGTAGGAGGGGAAAAAAAGTTAGTATGATAAGCTTCCTGGGTGGTGTCATATTCTGTTTGATCTTAGAGGGCGGTAGTGAGGTACAGGAAGTTAGTGGACAGTAGGGGGACTGGTTTGAGGTTATAAAAGTACGAGTACTGGGGGCGGGTGGGAATAGGGGGCAGGGTGGGGAGCGGAGCGAGCACGAGCGAAGCGAGTGCTTGCAGAGCGGGGTTTACACTAAGCCACTAGAGCCCATGTTTCAAGATGTAACTCCTGAATAATTAACTTGCAGGTGAGTAATCATGTCTAAACAAACATCAGGTTCAGTTCCTATGCTTTGGGAGCTTGTTTTTAAAATTTTATAGCTGTTTGCCTTAGTTTTAGAGTGTGTTCTGTAGTTTAAGTGGAGTATATGCAAACAAGCTTGGATTTTTTTGTTTGGGTAAGCCTAGGGAGATTCGTGTTCCAGGTAAATATGACCAGTTCCAGGTAAATATGCCTATGCCTGTACCTCTACTTCACTCATCACATCAAATCTATGACTGCTAATGTTCTTGCATACCTACTATCTATAATATACATAAACATAAGAAAAGCATCTTACTGTACAGTAGCCATGGTTATTTTTTTAATCATTCTCAAACTCTTGTATGTCCTGCCACTAAATATCCTCACTATTTGAATGACAGATGGACAGCAATGATTCTAAAATATAATATAAGCTCTTTCATTTCATAAAAGTTTCAAATATTTGTACAAATTGTTGTCACTGATTTCCTACTATGAAAGCTGTTCTGATAACTAAAAGAAACACCCACATCATTGTTTGTACTCTGTACAATCCTCTCTATTATGACTTTTCACTACATTTCACTTCTAAACTAACATAAAGCATTATACCCAAAAGTATCATCTCCTTCAAATTATCAACCTTATTTTTCCTCACCAAAGAGATATTGTTTCTAAACTTTAGCCTGCTATATGGAACTCCATACCCATAAATATATGCCACAAACCTTCCATAAACTTATTTCAGAAGTCCTTGTTTGATTGTTAACATTTTCTGCTTAATTTAACACATTTCTTCATAATTCCTGTGAATTCTTCTTTACAGTTTCACTTCTACGTCATTCTCGGTCTGCTTACTCCATTACATGAACTATTGTTATCATCCCTGCCTTAACCTTAGAGAGCAACCATATGGCATCTACTATTGACATCTATGTATCCATCACTTTGTATGCCATTTGCAGTGCACATTTTTTCTGTTGTTCATCATTGTGTTTGAGAAACTTGAGAAATCATGTAGTGAATAGATATGATTTGTACTTTTTATCATTTTTTTATTTAATTTTGAAAAACTAATTTCTTAAGTAAATAAAAGAGAAAAAAAGGTCTGTGTATTAGTAACCCAGATTCATATCTAAAATCAAAGACTTCTTGGCACACACAATGTTTGATCTAAATTTCAAATTCATGAGTCACTTGCTGTGATTCTTCACTGAGGTAGTCCATTAAATGTTTGGTGATAACAATATTAAGGAATCTTTATTTCTTTTATTATGAAAAGCAATCCAATTAGTAAATTAGAGCAATTTGGTAAACTGAAATACAATAACTAAATCCATACATGCATACATACATACATACACATACGAATTCATAAACAAATAAAATAGGATAACCAAAATATTAAATGTAAATAAGAAAAAACTTGTGTCCACAATATGCATGTGACCAGCTTTGTTTGACAATACCTTTGACTACAGAAAGGTGCATGGTTTATTTATGTGTATATAGCTCTGATTTATTTTTGCAGTTTTTTTAATGATATCTTAAAACACTTACAGTTGTTTGCTTTCCAATGTTTCAGAGTGCTGCTGTGTGTGATATTTAGTTGTATCCTAAAGCATTTACTTTGTCTGTTTTATAGTTCTGTTGTATTTTTAGAAACTACAGCATTCCTGCCATATTGTAGTAGTCTACATCATCCATTCATGCTGATCTGTTGTTGCTGGTCACCTAACAATAAAACTTGTAGCGATTTCTGAGTACCTTCAGTACCTGATAATCTAGGGAAATAACTGAGCTATAGCAGTCATGCTTGTAATGAGAGGAGTAGCTGTTGGCCAATACATTTGTACAGAAAAAAAAGAAAAGAAGCATAAAAATAGGTGAAGAAAGCTATAAATCTGCAGTGGTTATAGAGACCCTACTTTCTTTGTCAGGGAGTGAACCAGGACTAAAAATTGTAGTGAAGTAATTTCTAAAAGTAATTTGACTTTGCAAAAGGTCCCTGTAAAGTTGTTTATAGGTACAACCCCATACCTCTTGTCACATTCCCACTGGGTGTAAGCATCACTTGAATTTGTGTACAAACTATTCTTCAATTCATTTATGCTGAAGTTCTCAGTATTTTAGCATGACACACAGCATCTATATTGTATCATTATGTAAACTTTAAGGCAATGCCATCCTATACTGTGTTTCCTGATGTATTTAACTTGGTCATAGTTACTTGAATATATCCATAGATTATAAGTGAATTTATTTTATCTGTCCTAACCACAGGTCATACATTATTCATTTCAGCATATTTGAATTCTAAGTGTCAGCATCATAGATGAAATATAAACTATACTTGAAATGTTCCCATAATGAGCATCAACCTATTTTTTTTTTCAAACAAAAAAATAATAGTATTATACCATGACCCCCCCAAAACGTGCACGCTGATTGGCCAGCGTGCCCGTTGTAAATCGAGTTATACTAATGGAAAAAGGTCCGGTCGCCCGGACTTTTTTCCATTAGTATAACTCGGTTTTTTAAAACACTGTCCCTATATGTTAAATGGGTTTAACATAGCGAGACAGCTTTAAAATAAGCAACGGAGAACTCCGTTGCTTATTTTAAAGCTGTCTCGCCATGCTAAACCCATTTAACATAGCGAGAAAGTGTTTTAAACAACGGAGAAAGCAAGATCTCCGTTGCTTTTTTTTAGTATTTCGCTATGTTAAATGATTTTAACATAGCGAGACAGTTTTAAAATAAGCAACGGACATCTCCGTTGTTTATTTTAAAACTGTCTCGCTATGTTAAACTCATTTAATATAGCGAAACACTAAAAAAAAGCAACGGAGATCTTGCTTTCTCGCTTTTGCTCACAGCTCTGATGTACTGCGCAGGCGCAGTACATCAGAACTGCCGCGGATGCCAGACATCTGCGGAAGGGCAGTAAACAGGCATTATACTATGTTATTATTTAAGAAAAGTAACAGTTTTTCTTAAATAATGTCATAGATATATAATAACCCATTTTCTGTAAGTGGGGTGTATCTAATGTACCCGCTTTTGGCTGTTTGGCCTCGGGACCAAACCACGCCAACTGTGGGTAAATTTAGCATTACCCACACCCAGGCGTGGGTTATTGCTATAATAATCTGCTGCGTGCACAATATATATGATTCTGCATTAACAAATCTTGTGTTTCACTTGGTAAGGCACAACACTGAGGACTGAAAATGCCAAAGACTGCAAGTTCAGAGTAGTACTCTTCTGATGTTTTCAAACGAGCCTTCACTATTTCATTATTTCATTATTTATTTATTTATTGCCTCGTGACACTAGTATTATATCTTATGGTATAGTAGGTTAACTTTCAGGACCAGGGTCAGCACCATATCTAAGTGAGTCTGTTGTAAGGGATACGATAACCAAGGTGATATCTGCCTTCAGATCTACAATACACTTAGCTGCAATTACTCATTAATTGTGATATATAATTATCAATATGTTTTATAGATTATGGCCTTACTACATATTAGACATAATGAATTATCAAAAAAAAAACTTTTTTTTGTAATTTATTCTAACAAGTATCTGTGGGTCCATTTTCAAGGCCAATTTAGATCTATGAAAGGGAAACAAAAATTACCCCATGACTGCCCCTTGTCCTTCTACTGGACAAATGCATGTCCTAAATGCTTTATCCCATATGTGGGTTCCCTCAAATTCCCTCAAATTATCTATGGTACAATCTCATTTATTCTCATTGGGGTGATATATAATTATCAGCAATGGGATGGGTAAAGCCAGTCTGTAACCAAGTGGGATAGGTTATCTCAAGTACAAAAATGGAAATTGGCCATCTTAAAATGGGCTGCAAGGGCAGAGAGCCTTGAACATAAGTATGAACTCATGAAACTATGATGGAAATAATACACCCTAGCATCACTCTGAGAAATTCTGGAATAAGTTAGCTATATTTAGTGTTTCTAGTGCTTTAACATTCACAGCAAAAATCTACATTATTGTTTATTGGAAATATATTTGTTTTCATTTACATTTCATGTGCAGGACTTGCTTGTTTAAGTCTTCTTTATCCTTCTTTTTTAAATAATGGGATCCCCACTGTTGAGGCTTTTTTTACTCTTCTGTCTTTAATTTGCATTGCATTTGGATTTTCATCTTTCACCCTGTAACTCCTATTTCTGTAAAATCTTCTGAGAAATACTAAAACATAGTAATCCTATATAGTACACCTTCCTTTTTATTCTTTTTGTTGTGATTTCTTTTTATCATCTCATTCTTATTTTGTTTATTTTGGCATTTGTTAATTGAGTAAGTTCACTTGCCCAAGGAACCCTTTTCAGAAATGCCCCAACCAACAAGAGTAATTTCACAATGATTACATAGAAGTGGGTCAAATATTATGTACACAGGTTGTTTCACAGGAAAACCCACACATTTAGTATATTAGATGTGGTTCATTTAGAGATAACTAGTAAGGAGGGCATGTTTCTATTTAGCAGAAAGAAAAAATCTATTACCCTTGACCAGAATAATTATCAAATTGTGTACATTACCCCTGAAGTAACACATTATTGTTTCTTATACAGTTTCTGTGACACTTAGCCATGGCTATCAAAACTTTACAATTGTTCAGTTCATATTATATGTGTTTTAGATGATTTTTAGAAGGAAAGGGGATTGGTGAAAGCGCTGGTTTATTGCGCTATTGTATTCCAGACAATGGGGGCAAGTTTTCTGAAAGCTTTTTCTGCCACAGCCAAAGTGAAGGGAGAGTTTACTAACAAGGTGGTCTGTCAAAATTATAGATAGAATTTTTAAAGAGAAGGGAAATATCTTGCATTTATTAGCTTTTCCTGTCAGTCTGGCATGTTCTTTGTTTTCTTCCATTAATACATATTCCCTTCTGTGGTATGACTGAATTACATACATCCAGTCATAGTGCAGAGTAAAGTGATCTAAATTTGTTACTTTCACAAACCTGAAGCTTGCTTTTCTTGGGAGAAGGGTAGCGTGCAAAAGTTTTACTACTTAACTGAACTCTTCAGTATAGGTACCATTCTTTTTTTACTGTTTGTTAATATAAGCTGCATTACCTTCAATTCAAAGAGATCCTTCTTGTATTGCGCTGTTGCAGAACATCTTTTAAACAAAGATTTCAGTTATTAGAATTGCTTCTCACTTAAAATCGAAAAAAAAACACGAGAGTTCATAACATGACAGCAAAATAACATGATCACAGTTGTTAGATTTCAGGAAAATATATTATCAAGTTAGATTTTTTACTGGAGACTGGCACATTTACATTTTACAAATGCAATAACCTAGCATTGGATCACTTGGATTCTTAATTATTATACTGGACAAATTAACTAAAATAATTATTTTATTCATTCATTCTCCAGTAATCTGCAGTTTAGGTTGATATGGAAGCAAAAGTCTAAGATCCTATCCCATCTCTCAATGGGTGCAAAGCAGGGAAACAAATCTTGAATGGGGCACCAAGCCACAGCAGAATGCACACACACACACACACACACACACACACACACACACACACACACACACACACACACACACACACACACACACACCCACACATATCACTCAGTGGGTGCAAAGCAGTGACACAAATCTAGAATGGGGCACCAAGCCACAGCAGAATGCACACACACATGCACACACACACACACACACACACACACATACATATATATATATATATATATATATATATATATATATATATATATACACACACACACACACACACACACACACACACACACACACACACACACACACACACACATGACATCAGTGTTACTGTTGGAGTGCTTGATTCCTTTTGTTGGAATACTACTGCTATAATAAAATTAGTTGTCTATTAGGTTTGAGTTAGCCTCATATTTTTCCACTTGAGTCCACTTTATAATTCAGTTCTTGGGCTACCCACTTGGTTCTAAACCATACCAAATATCCTTCTTTAGAATATGCTTAGTAATCTTTTTTGTTTTTGGGTGGCCACTGTGGTGCAGCGGTTAGCATTGCCACCTCACAGCAAGAGGTTCTCTGGTTCAATCCTTGGCTGGAGTGCCTTCTGTGCGGATTCTGCATGTCCTCCCTGTGGTCGTGTGGGTTTCCTCCAGGTGCTCCGGTTTCCTCCCACATCCCAAAGACATGCAGTAGGTGGATTGGACACTCTAAATTGTCCCTAGGTGTGAGTGTGTGCGTGTGTGTGCCTTCTGTGGAAGGTTGGGCACTGGGCTGGCAACTCGACACTGTAAAACTCCACTGCCAATCATGTGCGGACAGATGATCCGCTGTGGTGACCCCTAACCGGGAATAGCCGAAAGAAGAAGAATCTTTTCTGTTTTTGTGTGCATCATTCTATTTCACCTAATGATAGGTATACCTTGTTTATTTTTTGGCCACATTGTCTGTGTAGTTTCTGAATAATATCTTTTCTACTTCATATTTGTCAAGTGCCAGACAGCCATTTGTATATTCATTGGGAGATCTTTCAGCTAATCCCTCCTACAGTTCTATTTCATTACAACTCTAGCTCCATCTCCTTGCTCTTTCAGTGTATGAACTCTTCAGATAGCCATATAAGTGAAGTGGTGAAGTTTTAAGTGCTTGTCATTCTGCTCAGCTGTACACTTTGGTGACACTTTGCATTGCATAGGCACATTATTATATGTATATATTTTCCCATGTTTCTATCAATTTTTCATTACAATGATTACTTCAAAATCTAAATTACAGTTCATATTTCCCCTACATTGTGAGCTGCTCTTATTTACACTTCCCTGCAGACCTGTCATTCTGGTGCTTTGCTTCAACAGACAAAGTTAACATTCAGCATTGACAAACGCTTCTTGTCTTTGTTTCCATAGCTTTTGTATAGTACCTCAAATGCGTGTGTGTGTTTTATTTAATTGCAAGTACCTTTAGGATCGGAGTCTTAGATATGGAATAGACCTACTTTCAAACCTTTTTGTACAAGTTCGTAAAAACAGTACTTATTTTATGACATGTTTAGTTTGAAGGTTATTTGAAATATTTGTAAACCAGGATGCTTCTTTGATGAGAAAAAATGTCATATATCTAATTACACACTTGCAGAATTTTTGAAATGCAGCATGGTCTGCTGATGTTCTTAAAAAAGCAGCGACTGCTGGGGCAAGGTCATGAACTACTGTGCATAGCAAATAGCTTGAAGTGGAACTGATAGCTATGTCATTTTTGATTTAATATAATTTGATGTCTCATTGGATCCTGAACCTCATGCAGGTTTTTCTTCACTAACTACTACATATGCAGATGCATTTGTGACAGATTTTTGGAATTTAAATTAGTAAAAGCAGGTAATATTGCACAGTAAATGGATTTTTTTTTAGAAAAAAAATCTATTTGTTCCTTTAACAAAATGCATTTCGTGACAATGTTAGACTTTTTGTTTTATGCAGATTTGTTTCATTTCCTGTAGAGCTATACACACTGAGCAGTTTGTGCCTTGAAGTCATTTTCTGTCATGCTTAGCATTTAGGAATTCTCAACACTAATTCCACTAAATCAAATCTATTTACAGTCATTTCTTAGAGAAGGCTGAAAGATTTTTAAATAACCGCACAGAAAAGTAGAACTATATCACACTGCAATGAGGTTAGTAAAGAATGCATGTCAGAATCAATGATTGTAGAGCACTCCATATGCAAATTAGTAATTTGTTTTAACTAGATGCATGTCTATTTTTATTTTACTGCCATAAATCTGTAATAAATATATTTTGTTAATCATTATTGGCTTTGATATGACTTCTTTTGACAAAGCATCTAGTTGCTGAGCCCAGAGAGATATTATATAGATTCTGGTATGAACCACAAAACTCATATGTGGTTTCAGATGTGACATTGTTAATTGTTTGCTCTCTCAGTAGCCAGTACTTGCTTCATTATAGTTCCTTGAAAACTTAACAAATTGGAATTTTGAATTCCGTGCATACAAAATGAACCATTTGACAGATTTGGGAAGGCTAAGTTGGATATTGATACTTATGCATTCCATCTGTTTAATTTCAGTCCTACCATCCCTTCACCTGCTTTCACCTGTACTAATATTCTTCTTATAGCAGTAGCCTTTCATCTTATGAGTTAGACAGTGTACCACCGGATGGTGTCTGAACATTAACATGGCATCATAATGGGCTCAGTTTGATATGCTCTTTGTTAACTCTAACAAACTAGATCTTTAAGGTAATGGATGGCCTCAGTGTCATCTCTATTAAACGGCATCCATAAGGCCACAGACATCTACCAACTTACTGCTTCTGTCTTTGTAAATCTTTCCATGAGCTTTAGACAGTGTGTCCCATAACAACTTGTTCAAAAATTAATAACAGTGTCAGTGGCACAACAGGTAGCGCACTCACCTTTGGTGCAAAATGCTGTGGGTTCTATTCCTACACCAGGTAGATTGATTGCTGACACTGCATTGTATCATAAGGGGGGTGCTGGGCTTTTGAGTATGCTAATCTTTCAGGTCAGATGTTAAACAAAGGCCTCATTTGCTTGAATTGGAAGTAGTTCAGGTGAATGTAAAAAAATCCCACACCACCTAATGAAATGAGTAAGTGGACGTTTCCAGATGCCCTGGTCAAATTTCCCATACTGGTATTAATATCACCTCAGGTCTCCCCTGAAAGGAGGCTAGGGGGATTAACCTGGTCAACAGAGGATAAAAACATTTATTTTCTGATATTCCATTAAAATTGTTTCCAGCTTAACTTGCCAGTACAATAGTTATACATTGGATAGGTTAACTGATTTTTCTGTTGTGTGCAGTTAAAGTCAGCTCTCTGCTGGGACCCTTAGGTTTTTCATCTAAGCATGATTTGCTAAGTGGCTGGCATCACTATCTGGCAGTCTGACAGTCCTACACTGTACTGACAAGCAGAGTGCAGTTGTTAAATAATCCCTGCAACTAAGCTAAAGCTATGTTTAACCTACACACACACACACACACACACACACACACACACACACACACACACACACACACACACACACACACACACACACACTTTACAAGGATTTGCTTAGACTAAACCATTACAAACAGCATCTTACAGAATCACTAAGGAGACTGCAAGTATTTTAGCTCCTGTCTGGATCCATTGTTGTCTTTTGCTGGTGGCATAAAAAAATGTATCGCCATCAGCAGAGGTGCTATGAATAACCAGTGTAGAATACAGAGTTTACTCATCAGGAGTTCAGAAAACACATATTAGTTTGAAATGGGAGTACAGATAATGTAATCTGCTGATTTAACTGAGAGTCTTTAAAAAGAAGAATTAATATTTTATTTTTGAAAGTAAAGGGATCTTCCTTTGTCATCGTAGCAAAGCTTATCAACATGTCAACATAACACATTACTGTACATTGCAAACTGCTAGAGCTAATGTAAGAAAGAGTACCAGTATGCTAAATCACTAAATTTTCAAAAATAGACATTTCAGAGCATAGGAACCATTTTAGGGACGTGATTTGGAGACCATAAGCTGTATAAGCATATATACCTTTAAGCAGACACACTTAAAATGTTTTGCCAGCCATTATAAGCACTTAAATGTGCTTACCCTTCCAAATTAAGCAGAGATGTATATAATAACATTGGTGTAAATCTGTGTTGATCCATACAGCCATCAAGGCTAGCCTTAAAGAGAACAATGGTAGTAGTTTTTTTTTTTATCTTTTGTGGCAATTTATTCCGTATACTGGGGATACATTAAGTTAGGAACCCAGCCCACCACTGAGCATTTGTGGTGTATATTTACTGTAGGTATATTGCCACTATTTGTGCTAAGAAAATAGGAAGTCAAATAGAACTGGGTCTTCCATATCTTAAAAAGTAAGACAGAGGTCACCTTGGAACACCCTGAGTATAAAGATAGTTGGGCTAACCCACATGGATAGTTGAAGGATTTAAGTCCTTTAATTTTCTTGGTTAGAAGTATTTTGGGCATTTCTAGTTTAGTAATATTTTTTGATGTGTATAAAGAGGCATTGCCTTTGAGAAAGGTTCAGTAGTAGGATGAATTATTTGGCTCTTCAACGTTTTCCCTTGGAATTTAACTAGGCCTGATAGAATGATTACCTGACTATGGTGGAGAATGCTGAATGAATGAGAATGAGTTATGCACATACGTATCCAGGCCTCCTATGACTGTATCTGTCTGAAATGGAGTCATACTTATATGAGTTGGGGTCGTTTTTTTTTTTTTCCAAAATGTTTTTGTACTGCACTGCTTTAGTATATTATGTAGCTGTATATTCCAACCTTTGCTAGTGCTATTTATATAATTGGAAGAGAGGATAATAGACCTATGCAACAAGTCATCAGCAAACCTGGTTAACCAAATTTTGGATATGTGTATGTATGTCTGGTACATCATGTTGCCTCTGTTAACTACAACATATATGCCACCTTCTTGTGAGAGGCCATTTAAATGATATGTCTGGATTAGCTATAACATTAAGATAATACTGCGGTCTGTACATAAATCAGTATTGATCTATTTAGCTATATAACTTTTACATATATATATATATATATATATATATATATATATATATATATATATATACTTTAGTAGATCGAACTTTTACAAATTTCAACCACAAATGGCCGAGACCATATGTTCGAACTTGTAAAAGTTCGAACACTGAAGAAGAAAGTAAAAAAAAAAAAAAAAAAAAAAAATAAACTAAACGTCTGTAGCAGGGTGCACCCCACACCCCCTTTACTTAAATATACCAACTCTGAGATTGCTACATTGCAGAAAAGGGAAAGCTTCCCGTTCCGCACTGTACAGAGATCTCCATTCAGTCCAATCGAACTTTTACAAGTTCGAACATATGGTCTCGGTCATATGAGGTTCGAACTTGTAAAAGTTTGAGCTGCTGAAGGGGACCCATATATATATATAATATATATATATATATATATATATATATATATATATATATATATATATATATATATATATATATATATATATATATATATATATATATATATATATTATATATAATATATATCTATAGATAGATAGATACACACACACACACATATATATATATATATATATATATATATATATATATATATATATATATATACACACAGAGAGAAAGAGAGGGATAGATAGATAGATAGAGAGATAAGCTAATACAAGTGTAACTTGAACTTAGGACAATAAAGTACTGCTGTGGAGTTGGGTCAAAGTTCAATTTGGACTAATCACTCATACATTTAAAAATACCTAACTAAATAAATAAATTATGTATTATCTGAGTATTGAAAGAACCCTAATTATATTCTTTATTGAAGATCACGTTTCTGTAAAATATAAATAGCATCACACAAGGTTCATTTAAGTATTAATGGTTGCATGACATCAACCTTTTCTAGAATGTGGCATTCGGTATTTTTCATGTTATATATTAACATTGTATTTTATACTGAGTATCATTTTGATTTTTTTTTGTTATGAATATCATTTAAACAAATGCATCGGGAATAGCACAGGGGTGTAAAAGTTAACAATGATACCTTACAATACTTGCTTTTCCAATTTGTTATCTGGATAAAATCCAAAAGAAAAGTGCTAAGGCACGGAGCAGAGACTCAAACAAGAGGTGTTCAAAAGTTTTAATAAATCCACATAGTACAAACATGGACACAGATACAGTTAAAACATGAACGCTTTCTCTCCATATACATGCGTTTTCGTCCTATTAATCTAGACTTCATCAGGAAGAAATTTTATACTAAAAGATTCTTGGGACCTCCTGAGAGAAATTTCTGAACCATGAGGATTTATTATTTATAACCATAGATATTGTAGACCTATTTTCCTCTATACCTTATAATAATGGTATGGAAATGTTTGAGGAAATAGTCTATGAAGACCAAGGATTAACACAAAATGAAAAATTAGTAAATGTCTGGTTAATGGACATGGTTTTGAAAAATGATTTTCTATATTTTAATGGGGAATTTTTTCAGCAGATTCAAGGGGTAGCAATGGGAGCAGCTTGTGCCCCAACCTATGCTAATTTAGTCTTGGCTAAATGGGAAGAAAAGAGTATTCTAAATACTGAATTTAACACTTGCTGGACACTTTATCGTATATTTTTGGATGATATAGTTATTTTTTGGACAGCAGGTAAAGAAAAAATTGAAGAATTTATGATTTATATGAACAAAACTACCAATTCTTTAGAGTTTACATATACAATTTCAGACACAAGTTTGCAGTATTTGGATATAGAGATATACAAGGTGGGGAAAAATTTGAAACAAAAATATTTAGAAAAACTACCTTTTGTAACTCCTACACTACAAGAGTGCACACCCTCTGCATTGTAAGAAAAATATTGTTAAGGGGCAATTTGTGAGAGGGTGTCGTATGACTAGCTCCAACACTGACTTTATAGTGGAATGTGATTTACTGGAGAAAATGTTCCTAGAAAGAGGCTACCCCTTAAATTTCATTAGAAATATCAGAGAGGAGGTAGAAAAAGGAAGAAGTAATACATTTAAACCCATTCAAAAATATAGTGAACAAATTAATGGGGGTAATGTAAATAAAAAAAACACCAGAGAAGATTATCAACAGGCTTTGATTTTGGAATACAATGTTTTAAATAATAATATTAAAAGAATTTTTTTTTTAAAGAATGGGAGAGATTTGCTTCCCTTACAAATTTGGAAAATATAAACAAAATCTCACATAAAGTGGAATATAAAAATTCACAATGTATTAGAAGTATTTTAGAAAATAAACATAAGGTTAACACCAACAAGATTAAGTTAGGTGCATATAAATGTGGCCACTGTACACAATGTACATATATTATGAATACGGATAGATACTACCTAGAAAGTAGGAATAGGTGGATTATTAGTTCTGATTACTATAACTGTGAATCAAAGGGAATAATATATTTAGCCATCTGTTCAGATTGTAAATCCTTCTATGTGGGGAAGACTGAAAGAATGTTAAAAAGGATAAAGAAGGATATACGAACACATCTATGACATAACATTTGGCAAGGATACTAATGCCTTGTCTAAACATTCAATGGTATGCTTGAAATTGAAGTTTTCTTTTTTGATATTGGAACAAGTCAAAAATTACATCAGGGGAGGCCCATGGGAAGAAAAGGTTGAATTTAGAGAGTTATGGTGGCAAGTGACCCTTAAGGCAGGAAATCCCTCTGGTTTGAATGACTATGTTTCTATATTACCATTATTAAAACTAAGGTCAGCCAAGCTTTGAAATGTATAGGAATGTAATTAACTAAAATAGCCACCAGATGGCAATGTGTTCCCATACCTTATATGTATTTTCCATTTTAAAAACCCATGGTGGTGGTGCTGCGGTAGAGTTGTCACCTCACAGTAAGACGCTGTCTGGTTCGATTCTCAGTTAGAGCGTCGTCTGCGTGGTGACATGCGTGAATGGGCGTACCTTCATTGAAGGTTGTGCGTCAGGGCTGGTAACTCGGCATGTAAAAATCAACTACCAATCATTAGTGGACCGGAGTTCCGCTGTGGCGACCCCTAACCGGGAAAAGCCGAAAGACACAACAACAACATATGTATTTTCCATTTTAACAATAAGTAAGTGACAATTTTTAAAGTATTTCTTAACATTTTAACATCATGGATTAATACTTCATAAATAGAATTTTTTTACTGTGTATGTATAGGTTTTTATATGTTATATATATTTTTTAACATTTAAGAATTTTAGATGTAAGCTTTAGGGAAAAGTGAAGATTGAATTTTTTAATAGTTCTAAATTGATTCAAATTGCAAATCTATTGGTGGTTTTAAACACAGATAGTGTTATCTTATTGGTTTTAGTTAATTTAATTTGATACAAATATTAGTAACACAGGTATACACTGGTCATCTGATGAAGTCTAGATTAATAGGACGAAAATGCATTATATGGAGAGAAAGCGTTCATGTTTTAACTGTTTCTGTGTCCATGTTCGTACTATGTGGATTTATTAAAACGTTTGGACTCCTCTTGTTTGAGTCTCCGCTCCCTGCCTTAGCACTTCTCTTTTGGATTTACAGGTTTATTTGGTGCAGTTCCATTTTTTTTGGTTTCTGGCTAGACTCCTTCTGTTTAGAGCTGACATCTCCTCCGTTTTGTCCTCATATGCCATGGTTTCTTCCTATATCTCAAAGTCATGCACGGATAAGTTGGTGATACTACAAACTGAATGTGAGTGTATATGCAGTTTACATTTGAGCTTGTATCTTTGCATTTTGGGTGGACTGCCATTCCTTCTTTTAATACTTACTTTACCATGCACCCAGTGAGATTGGATAGAATGAAAAAAATGAATGAATGAAAAATTCTGAATAGAGAACATGTAATGTTTTGTATTTATTACAGCTGTATGACTTTGAAATCAGACTTTGAAAGCAGAATGTTATTTTACTTCCATGTTTCTTTATCATCTGCTTTGGTAGCCTGCTATAAAATATGTATATAATAATTTATTTTTGTAAATTTAAAAAAATCAGTGGCAGTTTTTGGTTTGTAATGTTTGCTACAGCTGTGGGTGATATTCATAATCACTTTGTGAATGTGGTAGGTGTATTTGCGATATTTGCAAGTGAGCATAGCTAGGAATGGATTGATAGAGACAATTTATGACAATGTGCGATGCCTGTATATGAGTGCAAGACCATTAAGTATAATGAGATGTAAATGAAAAATTGTATAAAGTGACATACACTAATGAAGTGTTTTTATGATTCATAGTTCAATAGTTGTGCCATATGAACATTCATTCTTAAAAGGATGTTTGCGTGTTTTCTATCTGTTTTGCAATTTATGAAACATGTATGGACAAGCACTTACCTAACCCAAACTGAATTATTTGCCAGAGTGATCCCTTCAGTAGTTTGACCAAGTGTGCACAAACACCAAAATTAAACATTTCCCCCAGCAATCCCTTCGGTGGTCTGTCTAAGTATTCTCAAGCACCAAAATGAAACATTTCCCCCAGCAATCCCTTCAGTGGTCTGTCTAAGTATTCTCAAGCACCAAAATGAAACATTTCCCCCAGCAATCCCTTCAGTGGTCTGTCTAAGTATTCTCAAGCACCAAAATTAAACATTTCCATCAATGATCTCTTCAGTAGTTTGACTAGATATGCACATGCACCAAAATCAAATATTTCCCCAGAGATCAATTCAGTAATTTGTCCAAGTATCCACAAGCACCAGAATGAAATAATTCCCCCAGTGACCCTTTCAGTAGTTTCACCATGTACATATAAGCACTTCAGTGACACCAAATGAAAGATTTTACCCAGCGACCTCTCCAGTAGTTTGGCTATACATGTGCAAGCACAGTGACACCAAGGGAAACATTTCTCCATCCATCCTATCAGTAGTTTGAGCCTGTATGCACAAGCATTTCAGTGATACCAAAATAAACACTTTGCCCAGTTATCCCTTCAGTAGTTTATCCAAGAATGCACAAACACCAAAATAAAACATTTGCCCCAGTGATCCCTTCGGTAGTTTGATCAAGTATGCACAAGAAAAAACATCAGTAATAACAGAAATATTTCTTGAAATGAAGTCAATAATCTTAGATTTTTCTTCTTCCAGTCAGCTAATTTATTTTACCCTAACTCTGGTGCTCCTCCAGTAAACCGCTGCTTACTCTTATAAGGTCAGGTTCATGTACACGTTTTGTATGCAAATGAGGCAATTGCATGTTCGTCTGCATAAATCACAGTCATACACCAATATGTAAGGCACGTTACATTTGTCGAAGCTCTCCCCTTATGCTTATGTCTTAAATACTTTACAAATTTGCTGTAGGGGGTGTCTTTAACTAAATGCCTCCATGATTCCATTCCCAGTGCAAAAGACCACAGCTGACCTTATATACATAATGATGTAGTGTCTTTCTTTATGAATCAATGCAAAATTGGAAGTTAGGACTATGAATATCACCCTTTGTACTTTAGTATTAGAAATCTGATGTTATTATGATGGATTGCTGAGTTTCTACTTGAAAATGTACAATATATATCAGTACAATGTAGCTCCATTGGTTGAACTGAGAGAATTGCACACAGTACAGGAGGTATGAAATATATTTCTGGTTAAGTAGGATTAGTTAGTTGTAATACAACAGATTATGAGTGGCTTCTGATCATAAACCACTTCTTGTGAGTTTGAGAGGGTCTATATCAGAATAACAAAAGTTCATATGTGCGACTACATAAAGTCGACACATAATACGCAAAACCTTTAAATAGCGAATGGCCACATAATCAAATTTTTTCCTAGTGAAAAAATTCCCGTGGCCATTCAGAAAAAAATTAAAATTAAAAACCATTATCAGGTGGGGGGCTTCACCCCCCACACCCCCCTTAACTAAATGTACCAACTCCAAGATCACATTATAGCAAAGGAAAGGGTAACTCCATGTAGTTGACCACCTACCTTCTTGACCTGTGACATATTCATCGAATCACTTAAATGCTGTTCAATGAATATGTGTCGCTCTTTACGTGTTCGCTCAAAAGCAGTTTCGTGCTTCTAATATAGACCCAGTTTGAGACACAGATGCCAAGAAATTAACGTTGAGATTGAAGCTGAAGAGGTGAATCTTGGCTTCCATGTTAACAATACATAATACAGGGTTATGATCAGAGGGATGATCATAATGCGTAATAGTGCACAGAAGCTTTATCTGCTTCATGTACTGTTAGTTACAGGCAAAAAGAGTGCTAAATGTTTTGTTGGCTTTCAAGACTGTAAAACCCTTAATGAATATTGTCAGAAAGGCAGTGTAATGTTGTCTGTTGTGTTTTCATTTACCTTTAATGCCTCTCTGAGGTCTAGATTTTCACAAATTATCCAGATTATTGATCTTCATATTTTTGGTTTGTTCCTCAAAAAATCTTGTGGTATTTGAGACAAACCACACAGGATTGAAGTCAGTAAATAATGACATACCTTTGAGATTCAGAGTTCACATCCATCACATTATGCTGACAAATACATTTTGTTATTCTGTCAGCTTTCTAAGTTCTTTTATATATTTGTTTATGTATGTATTCATTACAGTTATGTTTATGATAAGGGTATGGACATCAGGCTGAAACAAATTTTGTCATTCAGTACAGAGAGATATTACTGTCTGGTACTTGACTCACCCTTAACTACATAAGCAGAGGGTGCTTAATATTTGCTAAGGCTGGGTCATGCACCACTCTGGAGCTTACCTGGCTTGTCTTTTTCTGAATATCAGAACCAGATCACTGTGTTCCCTGGACTACATCCATATTTCTGAGCAGAAGGTATTGCTGTTACAGCTAGTGTAAATATTCCCACACTATTTGTTTACAATTTTGTTAGAAATTTCTTAAAATTGTCATTTTAACTAATTGAAGACTTGTATATGATGTTTACCACCCAAGAACTGCAGTATTTGGACCTCTGTGATGCATTCCTTATCAAATATGTTTGTAAATATTTCTTACTACAGCTGAATGCATGAAAGAGCAATGTTTTTGCTGTCACAGGATCATGCATAAGCTGCAAGCTAAATTACACTCACATTTTCTCAACACATAACCTTGCACTTTTGGATATGATATGTATTCCAGCACAGGTTTTGCTTCTTGCAGGTGGTGCATAGAACACTTCATCACTTGAGTGTTGAAAAGAGTACAGTTAGCATATCCAATAATTATCATGTGAAATGAACTGTAACTGTTCATGTTTCACCAATGAGATGAAAATAATATCTGAACTCTTTGAAAATGTCTCTACAGCTGCAAGATCATGACTGTCTATAATTTAAATAACCTTCTTTTTCAGTTCATATTGTGAAACCAAAAGGTGCTATTTACTATCCAGCTCCCTATACTTATTATTAAAATTGACAATCATTTCCCATGTATCATAAGATACCTCCACCCACTTATTGCCTACCTAGTATAACAGCTAATGACTCATCAGGGGGTACCTGTACGACTTAAGCCATAATTATTAGCACAAACTCATATTCATACTATATAGGTAGTAGTTGAGAAGAGATAACAGGATTAAAGTAAATAGAAAGGAAGGTGCATTGGATTCCTGGAAATTTGATCCATGTCATTGTAAAGCCAAAATAATAACCACATGTTGTTGACAGTGACATGTGCAATGCATATATGGCAGACCACGCAGAAACACTATTTGAGCATGTATTTCTTTTAATTTTCCCTTTGGCAGATCTCGGAAACTAAAGTGAATGAATATGTTTTACTAGTACCTATGCAGCACATTTTCCATTTTAAATCCGTACATGACATGCACATTTTTTTAAATGTGTTTCCAAAGGCATTGTTTTATTTGTTTTTTATCAAACACAACTCGTAAACTTGCCCATTGATTTCATTCCAGAGCACAGTATAATCATACACAATATCAGTATAGTAAATAAACTAAACTGAAAGTATTTTTACATTGTACAGTGATGAAAGTTTGGAAGAAAGACCCCTACAATATAAACCTTTACAAGCTCTTCTATACATTGAGAAAGTCTGCCAGAATATGTACCAAGAGTGCAAAAAGCCTTATATCTCAGACAGTGTAGCTCAATACAGTGGATATAAAAATTGTACACACCCCTGTTAAAATATCAGGTTTTTGTGATATAAAAAAATGAGACCACTATAAATCATTTCAAAACTTTTCCCAACTTTAATGTGACCTATAACCTGCACAATTCTATTGAAAAATAAACAAATCTTTTAGGGGAAAAATAGGATGACCTGAGATATGTTCAGCTAAAAAGGTTTGCAAATTTAGGGCATAACAGAAATAAAAGTGGTTGTGATTTTCCCATAGTCTGTGGAAAACAAGGAACAAGACTCTTGTTTATTATGGTTACAGTCAAAATGGGAGCATAGATGTCAAGATGATAAATCTAGCTATGGCAGCTACAGATATGTCATTGCTGCTCGACATACTTATTACACTATTTGGCAACCAGAAGAGGACCTGTTGCTAACATGACAGGAGCCCAGCTGCCGTAGAAGTTGACAAGCCACAGAAGGAACTCATACCCATAGGTATGAAACTGGGTGGGGGCTGTTATTTGATATAGTTCTTCTTAGCAGCAGCAGCTATGTGTTGTGATCTCCTTTAACGTTGTGGATGGATTTCCACACATATGGCCTGAATAGAAAAAAAGACATACTTCTATGTTTAAATGGAAAGATTTAAGAACAAAGAACAGTAGCAAATGTATTGGAAGCAGGAACTCTCAATACAAAGAAAGAGTGCCCTGAACCCTTGTTCTTAGGGAAAGGAGGGAATCATCTTGAATGAATAAGAACTCAGGAGATTTCATAAGAAGAGATTACAGATTCCTGCTGAAGAGGACTAGAGGAGACTCAGCTGAGAGAGAAGTTGATTTGAGGGGTTGGGAGGGTGACCTAATGGTTAAAGTGTTTGCCTTACAAACACAAGGTGCAGGGTTTGAGTCTCCCAAGGGATAATTGGCTAGGCTTAAAATGGCTCACAAGGGCAGTTAGCTTAGTACTAATCTATGAACCTATGAACCTATGATGCTAGAAAGAATACTCTGACCAGACAAAGAACATATGCTTTATTAACCTGGGAAAAAATTAGAAGAAGCTTTCTACAGTGAACAAAGTTAAAATCAGTCGTTACATACCTGAGTCTAGGAATGTGAATTTAAATTGAATTGACAGCAAATGCAAAACTGTTTTTTTTTTTTTGTTTGTTTAAACTTTCCTCATGTTAAAGGTAGAAAACTCTTTCATTTATCTTTGTTAACAAGTTGAATATTAATGAGATGAATTGTTGCTGGTTAATATTAAACTTGTTTACAGGTTAGATATTAATAAGAGAAATTGACTCCATAGCATTTTTATTAACAAAAATAGCTTTCATATGACATTATATATAATCTGGGTTTCTCCTTTCACTGTTTTAAGATAAGAATAATACTAACCAGAATCCACAGAACATTATAATGAAAGACTAAAATCGTGAAACACAAAGATCAAAAAACACTGAATATTGAAAGCCCTTATAACTGCAGATCCAGTAACAAGTGCTAAGGCAGGTCATGCAGAGTGAATTCCCGAGAGTTTGATATTCTGGGTTTCTAGATTTTGGTCATACAGTATAATAGTCTCAGGATTATAATCAATGATATTCAGGTTTTCAGTAATATGATATTAAACCTAATAAAGTGTTTAAGTCCAGAACTCTGAATGCAAGAGAACTGTAACTCCATACATTCTACATGACAAATAATTTACAGGTACATACGGAGGAAACAAATGAGTAGAATACAGATTTATGAACTCAGTTTCTTGTATTGATTTGCTCCCATATGTAAGAGTGCATCCCTTGCTGTAGTATCATTTTATTTACATTGTAGTAAAAAAGGAAATGAGTGAGAAGGAGGATTATCTTCTTTGTTAAATTGTTGTCACAGATATAGCAGAGGTGATTAGTTAGGACTGAGATCATGTTGCTTGCAGGTTAGTTAGTATTAATCTCAGAGATTCTTTTTGCCTCTAAGTTTTTCAATCTGTGTTTTTTTTTTATTAATTAACCAGTACCACAGTGTAATGCACAATATACAAAGGATCTTGATTTTAACTAAATGTGATCGGTAGAAATAACTTTTCCAGTTAATAAATCCCAATTTTAATTAAGGATAGAAGAACTAATGGTCACCATGCTCTTGCCTCACTAAGTAACAAATCTAGTTGTGTTTAATTAGTATCAAGATCCTGCATAAGTTATTAGAAGCAAATGGCAAAAATCTAATTGATGGAAGACTCAATTTATTCACATTATTTCTCTAAGTAAGAGGGGGGAATCATGTTTAATTGCTGGTAATGAGAATAAAAATTTGAGCAGAAATGCACACTTATTTTTAAAGTCAGCTAAGACAAACATGAGGTATTCTTAACAATTTCTATGTCTTTGGGGATGTAGTATGGCAGGTTCTTCATTTCATGCAGCAATGCAGGGAATAACAAAGCACTAGTGTAAAATACACCTTTGCAAAGACCATTAATCAACTTCATGTGCCTTTTCACTGATCATGACCAGATTGACAATATATTAGACAACACTCAAAAGGCAATCACTGAATTAAAACAGCTACCTTAACCAGCACAGTGCTGTTGAGAGATGAACACCACAGAAGACTTGGATTCACTTAGTGTCCCAGGAACTATTAGAGTCAGTCATGATGTCAAGAGCTGACTCTCTTATCTCATGTACAGAGGCTCCCTGCTCTGGTCTGCTACAACTGTGACCTTCGCAGTGAAACAGCAGTATATGATATTATGTTAATGTCATGATTCTATACAATTTTACACATTAGATCATTACACTATATTGTTGTATTCATAATGTAGTATTTCACTAGAACCTTATTTGTTAGATTTATGTTGTCTTTATTTGTGTTGTAGTGTTTTCCTTTGAACTCTGTTTATTACAGCATTACTGTGTGTATTTTGATTCTCATTGTTGGATGATGTGTGGATAGTGAATCAGGAAGTACGATGGATTAGCAATGAGGACATAAGGACAGCTATGAAGAGGATGAAGAATGGAAAGGCTGTTGGCCTAGATGACATACCTGTGGAAGCATGGAGGTATTTAGGTGAAATGGCAGTGGAGTTTTTAACCAGATTGTTTAATGAAATCTTAGAAAGTGAGAGGATGCCTGAGGAATGGAGAAAAAATGTTTTGGTACCGATTTTTAAGAATAAGGGTGATGTGCAGAGTTGTAGTAACTATAGAGGGATTAAATTGATCAGTCACAGCATGAAGTTATGGGAAAGAGTAGTGGAAGCTAGGTTAAGAATGGACGTGATGATTAGTGAACAGCAGTATGGTTTCATGCTGGGAAAGAGCACTACAGATGTGATCTTTGCTCTGAGAGTGTTGATGGAGAAGTACAGAGAATGTCAGAAGGAGTTGCATTGTGTTTTTGTAGACTTAGAGAAAGCATATGACAGGGTGCCTAGAGAGGAGTTGTGGTATTGTATGAGGAAGACAGGAGTGTCAGAGAAGTATGTAAGAGTGGTACGGAATATGTACGAGGGTAGTGTGACAGCGGTGAGGTCTAAGATGGGAGTGACAGATGTGTTTAAGGTGGAGGTGGGGTTACATCAAGGATCAGTTCTGAGCCCTTTCATATTTGCAATGGTGATGGACAAGTTGACAGATGAGATCAGACAGGAGTCCCCGTGGACTATGATGTTTGCAGATGACATTGTGATCTGTAGTGAGAGTAGGGAACAGGTGGAGGAGACCCTGGAGAGATGGAGATATGCTCTAAAGAGAAGAGGAATGAAGGTCAGCAGGACTAAGACAGAGTATATGTGTGTGAATGAGAGGGAGGATAGAGGAATGGCGAGGATGCAAAGAGTAGAGGTGACGAAGGTGGATGAGTTTAAATACTTGGGGTCAATAGTTCAGAGTAACGGTGAGTGTGGAGGAGAGTTGAAGAAGAGAGTACAGGCATAATGGAGTGGGTGGAGAAGAGTGTCAGGAGTAATTTGTGACAGACGAGTACCTGTAAGAGTGAAAGGGAAGGTCTAAAAGAGGGTAGTGAGACCAGCTATGTTAAATGGGTTGGAGATAGTGGTATTGCCAAAAAGGCAGGAGTTTGAGCTGGATGTGGCAGAATTAAAGATGTTAAGATTTGCACTGGGTGTGACGAGGTTGGACAGGATTAGGATAAAGTATATTAGAGGGTCAGCCCAGGTTGGAAGGTTTGGAGACAAAGCCAGAGAGGCACGACTACGTTGGTTTGGACATGTGCTGAGAAGGGATACTGAGTATATTGGGAAAAAGATGCTAAGGATGAAGCTACCAGGTAACAGGAAAAGAGGAAGGCCTAAGATAAGGTTTATGGATGTGGTGAGAGAGGACATGCAGGTGGTTGGTGTGACAGAGCAAGATGCAGAGGACAAGAAGAAATGGAAACAGGTGATCTGCTGTGGCGACCCCTAACGGGAACAGCCTAAAGAAGATGATGATTGTTTGACATTTATCTCCTCAGGCTGCATCTAAAAGGGGATTTTCTTGTCTAGTCAGGTTATCACGGTGAACAAAAAACAGGGAAACAAACAAAAAAACAAGAGAAATAAATTAATAAATAAATACAACATAGAGTCAACTGGCTGTAGAGCTGCATATGGCTCTGGCAAAGTGTTATTAACTGCGGTGTTCTATGGGTATGTGAAAGAGCACACGTCTGCATGCACATATCTGCCCAGGAGGCGGACCTGGGCATCAGAAAACATTGATGTCTGCCTAGATGATGGTCTGATCTTACTGTAAAGGGAAGTGAATGTGGTGATTAATCACACTTTGGCAAGCAGCAGAGATAATGATAATATACGCTGTTTGCTCTCTTAAAGGTGTTAATGTTCAACATTCATATTAAAACTATTATCCAGCTAAAAGGTGGGCCCCATATAAAGACAGCAGCAATTCATGACTTGTTCTGCGTGTATGTCAAATGCCAAAACATATTCACTTTCCAGTCTCTGATATATCTCAGCTATTCTCACCAACCTTTTACTATGGTTAGCCACTTATACGTTGGATTGCAGGAGTATAAAGCAATATCTGCATTTCCTTTTGGACAGTCTACCTAGATGCACCTGTGTCCCTCCTTCAGTGTCATTTAATGGTTGGAAATCAAATCCTTCCCTGATTGAATTTAGAACTACTCAGTCCTTTGTGTACTATTCAGATAAACTATACACTTTAAAAACATGAATAAATGTATATGATTCTGTATGCATCTACTCAGCATGATCACACCTCAAATAGACTTTCTCCTTGCATAATCAGTCAGAGACTCCACATTCAGAGCTGTTTTATTCAATGTATGGAACATTTTTCCACTTTCTTTAAGGTAATGGGCATGAATTAAAACAAAATGAGTATCAAGCAATGGACGAGCTACAAAGGGTAGGGTGAATGTAATCGACTCATGCTGCCTTGTCCATATGGGGGAAGAGAAATAGTAGGCACAGTAAACTGCTCCTGTCCTTTCATTTTAATGCTCTGTGTCAGTGATTAGTCGCAAGTAATTGTGTGGGAGTGAATGCATGGTGCAGGATAGTATGGAATGTTCCTGTGGTGATAAGAGGGCTTATATCAGTCAGTCACAGCAACACTGATGTCTACCTGAATGACTCCTTCCAAAGAAGATAGGTCTGATAACAGGCAGTGGAGGAGAAATGGCATTAAGAACTTATCTCTTTTACTTCTTGTTCTGTTATTAAAGATTATGATCCTACAATCTTGCAAGATCAGATAACTACTAAGGTCAGCATGGTTCAAAGGTTCATAGGTGTGTACTAGGCTAGTGGCCCTGGAGCCTTTATAAGCCTAGCTCATAGGATTACCCTGGCATCGTGCCACTTGACCTTAGTTCCTAGAGCCTGTGTCAAGTAGATCCACTGGAGTGACCCCAGGGTGAATTTTCTGTTTCTCATCCAAGTCAAGTAGTTAAACATTTTCTCATTTTTGTATATTTTTATATACTGCAAATTTCTGAAAATGTATTCATGTAGATTGCTGACATTTTTATTAGCATGACCACTACAGATGACCTAGTTCCAAGCTCTTGAAGACTACTGTCTTGAAGCCAGGGACTTGAGCATCTTGTAGCACAGGTAGGCTGTTACTCATGCTTGAATTTGAATATGGGTTCAGGAAAAAAGTTGCTGCAGGGCACCCAAGCATATTATTTGAGTTTGAGTGAGGTACGTTAATCAGCTGATGTGTGGGAGTGGAAGGGGATGAGAGTCTGAATAAAGGCATTGCCTGAGAAGAGAGTTTTAGGTTTAGGAAGATGGAGAGAAGATTATTTCAGGATTAGGGTACAGGCAGGGAGTTTTAGGGTGATGGAATAGAAAGGGAGTCGTAGGATTAGGGGGTAAGAAGGAATTTGTAAATTAGGTAGTGTAGTTATGTAGGTAGTTAATTGGTGGACGACATTCCCTAAAAGTGCTGAAACAGTCCCTGTCTGCTAGCAAGCAACCCATACTCTGTGGCTAAATCAGACAAGGCTAACTCCTAGTACACCACATGCAGTCCAATCCCGCACCTCAACAGCCCGGTCGCAAGGAACAGAGTTAACAGCAAGAATTCAGTGTAACTGTATGTGTATATCTCCCTTTACATGTTTACTGCAATTGAGACTGTACAGAAACAACCAAAACCAAACCCATATTGCAGTAGCCCCTATATTCTCCTGGCTGTACTTTCCTGCTAAATTTGCCATCAGCTGTACTTTTCCTGCTAGTTCTATTACTTTGCTGGGAACCTACTTAAATATACATAGACCGTTTTTCCTCCCATTACAAGGTCAGGTGTTTATACACCATTTCTCTTTGTTTATAAGCAGCTAGCCAGCTTTCTACTAAACTATTCTACAGGGTCTCCTCTCTCACCTGCAGCTCACAGATTGTTTTTCTTGTGGTCTCCCGCACTGTTCTGTTGTCACCTATTAGAAATGGCAGCCCAGTGACCTTTGGGATTTCACATTTTCTTTTCCTCCCAGCATGCCTTGCAATATTTAAATAGAATTCCCGGGGATTTGCACCCTCTTTCCTTTTCTGTTCCCAGCTACTGTCATCATACTATTCCCGGTGGTGTGCTCAATCCTGTGTTTGTCTTTACATGGTGTTTTTGACTGTAACAACCACAAATAGTTAATTGGCAGATGCCACAGTCCCAGAAAGTGCTGAAGCAGTTCCTATCTGCCAGCAAGGTAAATCACTTCTTTAAATATAACAAAAAAGATCCAAAGTAGTGCGACTGAAGTTCGCAAAGACCAAAATGCAAGCCACAGGACACCTCAGAACTTTAATGAAAGTAAAGCGCTTTTCGTCTGCGTAATACGCAGACTTCTTCAGACAATACACAGAATGCAACACAATACCTTTATACTGTTCAAAAGCTTAATTTAACAATCAATTAAAGCAATCAATCCATTAAGTACAATTAAAATTTAAAAAGAACATGAAATAAATGTGAATACAATAGTTATAGCTTAACCCCACTAAGCAAACCTATTCCTAACATGTATTAATTTAAAATAAAAATTTAGTATAAATACATATAAAGTATATTAAAAATACTATGAAATAAAAATATATGAATAAGTATAAAATGTAATCAAATATAATAATATATGGTATGATAAAACAAGTTGGAGCCTACGTGTTCAAACTTTCTCTAAGTTCACAAAAGCATAAATCAAAATGTAAAAAACTATATATATATGTAAAGGGTAATGGTTAACTTCATGAAGTTTAATAAAACATACCCTATCTTAAAAGACTTCTCAATTTTAGCAAACTGCTAATGGAGCACCTATCGTTTAAACCAGGAAATGCATAAGCGTTAAGTCTAATCTGCCATCTTAATTCTAACGCTTCTAATAGTAGATGTAAAGGAGCCTCCCTCATGTTTTCAGATGCCTGATTTATTACCATGAATTTGAAAGAATGATCTTTAAATGTTGTAACATGCTTAGCTAAAGCATTCTCTTGTTTCTCTTTGCTAATAGCATATTGATGCTCGTAGATTCGCTCACGTAACCTACGCTCTGTTTTACCCATGTAGAACCCTGCACATTTTTGACAATGAGCCAAATAAACAACCATGCGAGTGTTACAAGTAGATCTGCAACGCAGCTCAAAGCGTTGGTTATTAACTGTGAATCGATTAGATTTGTGAATATGCTTGCACTGGTTGCAGTTTTGGCACTTATACAAACCAGGTGTTCGCGTGGGGTTACCGTCAGATTGTTCTAATAAGGATTTCAAATTTTTACCCCTCCGGAAAGTTATCTCTGGTCTACTACCTACCTTACTGAATACTGTATGGTTGTTTCTAAAAATATCCCAATTCTTTTTAAATAATGTCAAAAATGTAATAACTATTAATACTATAGGTTAAAATTAATCTAGTATTGGTATTAAACGTGGGTACTTGTCCAGTTGTCACAAATTCAGAGGTAGGTGAGTTACTAACCTCTCCATATGTATTTATCCTAAGTATAGGTTGATAAATACCGTTAAGCCTTTTGTTACTCACCTCTGTCACTAAATTATCAAGTAAAGTTTGAGGGTAACCTCTGTGTAGGAACATGTCCACGAATAATTTACACTCGTTATAAAAATCATAATCCAAACTCACGATGCGGGCTGCCCATACTAACTGTCCCTTAACTACTGACCTTTTCTGGTAGCTCGGGTGACAGCTACTAAAATGTAAAAACGAGTTAGAGTGCGTTGGTTTTCTGTAAATGCTAGCTACATATTTGTTCAACTCAGCATTTTTAACCAACCAAATATCCAAATAAGCTATAGCACTCCTGCTGAAATGAAAGGTGAAAGACAGGAAATCTGTAGAGGTGTTAAAGGAGTTCAAAATCAAATTGCATTCGGGTTCATCCCCTTCAAGCAAAATGAAAATGTCGTCCAAATAATGTGTATAGTACCTAATCTTCTGCATAAGTCCACTATTATTAAACACATACTCTCTTTCCCAATATGACATAACCATATTGGCCAAACTGGCCCCACAAGGCGAACCCATGGCCACCCCAATTTTTTGTAAGTAAAAATTCTCACCCAGCATAAAGTAATTATTGTATAAAATTTACTCCAACAATTCAATAACTAAAGATATTTCAACAGCAGATGCATGTTTCCTCTTTAAAGGAATCCCCACCCAGTCAATGGCTAATTCCAGGGGGATACAGGTGTATAAATCTTTGACGTCACTTGTTAGAAAATTACAATTTTTGTCAAAGGTCAACTCCCCTATTTTAGCCAAAAAGGACCACGAGTCCTTACATATTTGTTCTTCTTGTACCAAATATTTCTGTAATATAGAGTCTACTAGTTTAGCACATGAATACGTGAATTGTTGGAGCCATGGACAAGGGTAAGGTGGTCCACACAGCCTATCTAGACCTTGCCAAGGCCTTTGACACCATCCCCCACTCTGGAATCATAGATAAACTTACTAAGCTGGGCATTAATCCCTACGTCACCCAATGGGTTGCTAACTGGCTTACTGATAGAACCCACACTGTAAAAGTAGCCAACTCCAAATCCAGCTCCAGACAAGTGACAAGTGGAGTACCTCAGGGTTCAGTCCTGGGACTGCTCTTGTTTGGCATCTACTTCTCTGAAGTACAGGCCAACACTAAGGGAATCTGGCTAACAAAGTTTGCGGATGACTGCAAACTGGTAGCCATTATTGAATCCCCAAATGATGTGGATATTCTACAAAAGGGTCTTACAGAAACAAATGCTTGGTGCCAGAGCCATGGGCTCAAGCTCAATGCCAAGAAATGTATAGTTATCCCCTTTGGGAAAAAACATGTATCCGTGAATTACCATATAGGTGACAGTACACTAAACACCGAAAGTGTGATAAGAGACTTAGGGACACAGGTGGACAGTGCTCTCACCTTTGATAACCACATCGCCACAACAGTCAGGAAATCCTTCTATGTGGCACACCTCATCAATAAGGGATTTTCATCCAGAAAAAAGGAGGTCATTGCCCCACTGTACTCATCTCTCATTAGACCCATTATAGAATACAATGCCCCATTTGGTATGTACCACTCAAGACATCTGCAACAACTGGAAAGGTCGCAGAAATACCTCACTAATAGATTCACAGGCCTAAAGCAGATGCCCTACGCTGACCGCCTTAAAAAACTCCAGCTGTACTGTGTTGCATATCGTCTACTCAGAGGCGATCTCTGCTTAACATACAAGGCCATGTCAAACCCAGAGCTGTTGGACATGCTATACTTAAAGAAATCCCAATCCCTCAGAGCCACATGCTCCAGGGATCTAAACCTCGTCATCACAATAAACAAAACATGCTGGAGGGATAGGTTCCTGACCCAGAGACTCCCCAGACTCTGGAAAAGATTGCCCATACATGTCAAGCAGAGTGCCTCTTTGGCCCTCTTCAAAAGGAACCTTAATGATTGGATGGGAGAAAGGAAATTCACCCCAGGGATCACGTCATTCACCCTGCTAGACTGGGGTCCAGGGGAAGTAAATAGTGTGCGAAGAAATAGCCAGGGAATTGTTATGGCTAAGCTTGTACAGGCCCTAGGGCTGATAGCCTAGTACCAACCTATGAACCTATGAAGATAGGGTAGCCCTACGTCATCTGAAGAGAGTTGAGGCTAAACATGCCAACTGGCTGACCAAACAAACTAAGTAAATTATGTCCATTAGAGACAAAGCCTGGCAAAAAAAACAAAAACCCAACTGACCTCACTTATTACAAACAGCTATGCAACCAGGCAAACCATCTAATGATTAAAAATAAAAAAGAACATTTTTGAACTCTTCAAAATCAATGCAAACAAAACCCTAAAAAGTTCTTGGGAGCATTCATCTCCCTACTTTGTCCAAACATGAAAAATAATCGTTGCCCAAACCCTGACAAGACTCCCACTGAAATAGCCACTTTCTTTAATTCAAACTTTATTAACACCATAGCAAATATAACCTCTACCTTCCCACCAACAAACTGCATGCCACCAAGTACTCCACCATCTCCCTGCCCAAACTCCTCTATATCTACTTTCACATTCACAGCAATACCCACCTCCACTAAATAAAAACTCCTTCATAAACTCAAAGCATGCACAAATGCTCCAGACAACTTACCGGCTGAAATTCTACAATTAGCCGCAAACTCCATTGACTTTCCAGTCAGTATACTCCTCAATAGATCCATTAAGGAGGCTACCATACCTAACACTTGGAAGAAAGCATTTGTTCTTCCTCTACATAAAGGCGGCAACAATTCTGATATCTCTAATTTCTGGTCCATAGCAATCCTCTCCCCCATCTCTAAAATATTAGAAAAATGTGTTCACACTCAGCTTTTCAATTATCTTGTCAATAACCACATCCTCTCCCCTACTCAGCATGGCTTCAGGCCAGGGCATAGTACCACAGTAAATAGGGCTCAAGACACTGGATACTTAGATTCCTCACTCTTTCTTTGCCTCTCAAAGGCCTTCATTATGGTTTCCCATCCCCTCTTACTTACCAAATCCTGCAGCTTGGGTATCTCACCTCTCACCCTGAACTGGTTTTCTAATTATCTCTCAGATAGGCAACAGGCCACCAAGTGGCAGAAATCCTGCTCATCATTTCTGAAGACAACAACAGGTGTTTCCCAAGGTTCAGTACTAGGCCCCCTCCTGTTTACCATATTCATCAATAACTTCCATATCACTCTTACTCATGGCAGAGTCATCCAATATGCAGATGACTCCACAGTCATCTGCTCTGCCAAGACTGTGTCCAACCTGCAGCAACTTATCCAACAGGCCTTCACAGATACTGATGCTTGGATGTCAAGCACCCATCTCATTCTTAACCCTAGTAAAACTAAGCCTCTAATATTTACCCTCCAAAAAATTCCCCTCTCAATAGAAATTAATTTTCTGTACAGTCCCTAACTAATACTAGCATTGCTGTCATTGCAAGTACCAAACTATTAGGTGTCATTGTTGATGAAAGTCTAACGACTTCCATATCCATAATAATATCAAAAAAACACATCAGAAACTAGGTACCCTCTATAGATTCAAGCACTTCCTTAACTTCACTGCCTAGAAAGGTCTAATCTCTTTTTTCCTGCTTCCATCTCTACTTTATGGTGTCCACATCCTCTCCAATATACAGTCCCCTCTCAAAACCAAACGTGACTCATGCTACAATATTGTAACTAACTCAAAATATTCATCCCATCACTGTCTATTCTTACACCAATTAAATTGGCTTGAACTGCCTCAACACCTTGCATACCTTCAATTAACTACTGCACATAAATTTATATACAAACCTGCTGTGTGCCCCCCTCTCTCATCTTTACTGTCCACCTATCATCCCAACTGACTTCTTAGGTCTGAAAACACAATTGCAAAAAGTTAACAAACCTAATCTCTCAGCTGGTCAAATGCTGTACTCCTTCACAGTCTCTAAACACTGGATTGCTCTCCCATCTTCTATCAGAACCCTATATAATCCTGTTCTTTTTAACTCATCACTAAGAAAAGATCTTTTTTCACTCTGGCACTGCTCATGTGCCAAAACAAAAACTCCTTAAAATATCTGCCTCTTCGCTTTAAACCTCTCCCTATTCATTCTCAGTACTCTTACATCTCTTACATTATCTTACCACAACAACTGCATGAGCTCAAACTCTAGCTGTTAAGTCTTTGCTACTAACACCCACAACCCAATAACAATTAATCTTCAAAGCTGTTTCACATTCATCTTATTCTACCATTAATGTTAGTAATATGACACAAGGTAGAAGTGTGTAAATATGTATATAGCATTGAAGCATTGGGTTACATTACTCCTAATGTAGTATGGCTGTATAAACTCTGTATTTGTATTAGTGTCAACTTCAGTGTTTTACTCCATGGTAACTGTATTGTACTCTATAATGCATGCTATTTCTTGTATGTACTGTCATATTATGTGGAGCTTTTCTCCCCAGGCCTACACTGAAAATGGGCTCACCTAGGCTCAGTGGACCATCCCAGTAAACAAATGCAATAAATAAATAAAAATAAATAGTGGGAGGATTTAAGTTTAGGCAGTGGTAAGGGAGTTTTGTGGTTAGGCAGTTTATATGGAGCTTTTCCCCTTAGGAATCCATTGAAAATTGGTCACACCTCATCAGAAATTTGCTAGTCAACAAACAGAAATATTTAATGAAGAAAGCAATTGCCTTAAAAAAATACATGGATGATTGAATAGCGAACTGTTAACCTTCAAGTGCAGTGTTGCCAAGAACTTTCTATAACTTTTAGTTTTACTTCTTTAGGAAGAAAACTGGCTTGATAAAGGCATATGCTGTTGCTGCATAAAAGCACATTTCTCTCCTACTTTGCATGACAATGTGTATTTTGCTTGTTTATTCTCAATGCTTTTAGTAGCATTTTGTACACTATGTTTTGCCAGTCAAAAAAACAATTAAACAAAATCAGCCTGACATTTAACATTCATTTAATCTTTTACCAAAATCTGGGGTCCAATTTCAAAAAACTTGTCCTCAATGTAAGTGACCATTTACACTGAAAGCAGGTCTTCTGGATGCTGGCCCCCAGTGTAAACCTGTTTATAGTTAGGCCTTACACCAAAGTAGGTAACTTACGCTGAGAGCAAATCTTTTGGAATCAGGATAGACTTGCATTAAAGAGCAACTATTTGGGAATCTAGGCCCTGGTATGTCTTATTTATGGTTACTGGAGAGCTTAGCCCAGATATCAGTGAGTAAAAGCAGGAAAAAAAATGTAAAAACAAACAAAAAAACTGTTTAAGATATCACTCAACTGGAACATGACATAGATGCAGAAAAACACACACACACACACACACACACACACACACACACACACACACACACACACACACACACACACACACACACATATTCATATTTCTGATCATTGAATATGCATACCAACAGGTAGTTTGTAGCAATGATAATTTACCTAACAGCATGCCTTTGGGATGTGGAAGGAAAATGAAACACCCATCAAAGACCCTCTAGGAAGAAATACATACAGACATCACAAGGAAAGGATCATAGCCAGGAAATGAATAATTTAGCTTGCAAGCTGCAGTTCTAACAATTCCACAAGTCTGCTGGCCGTAGCTGATTTTCCTTAATGAAGCTCCATATGTATTCATTAAAAATTATAACTTTACACCTTTATACTTTAGCACAGCTCCCAGTTAAAATAAATTGATACTAAACATAAGATAAATGTTAAATCATTGTAACAACAGTAATTAATTATGTAATACCAAACTTCACATGTGGCTGTGGATTAGTTTGGATTTGTTCTTACCTGACATATAGATTTTTGTCCTTGGGCTTTGCCATCCCGATCATGCTATGAGTAAGTTAATCCTGCAATAATCCACAACCAAATATGACTTTTTGCTACAGTAATTATCTCCAGACACTTTCATGCATCTGTAGTTTACCTAACATACCTTTTTTAAGAACATGCCATTACACAAACTTTAAGCAGAGCAGTATTTTATATTTTGTCTGTGTTCAATCTAAGGGGAGTTATCTGGAAATCAGTATTCTGTAAATAATTTGCCATTTCTTCACTGCTCATGTCCTAGTTTTACTTTAGTTTTTGGTCAGTATGATAGCTGAAGGTAAATTTACAGAAGGACTGGTAGAGATAGACAGAGACTAGACAGGTATAATAACTGGAATGTTTCATTGATTTAAGGTAAACAGTATTAAGAAAACAAGAGTAAAAGGTATTGGCTTACCTTTTGATATCAAACAACTAAATGCTGATTGCAAAGAATTACCTCATTTCAAGCAATTCATACCTATGTACTTTTAATATGATGATTTTATGTAGGTCAGCCTGTCTGATAAATCATAAACATTCTTCTAAGTTTCTTCGTAACAAAGGTATTCTTTTAACATTGGTGAACAAGCAGAGATAATCTCAGGAGAATATATGCATTTTTGCATTCTAGCCCCTGAGTTTACTCTGTGCCCACAGACAGTATAAATACCTTCACAGTACAAGTGTGCATGTCTCTCATGAATTCCTGTTAAGGCCTGAAGCATGCAGACATTTCTGCCAAGATAACTTCTCATCGCAGCTAGGTCAGCATTTTGCATCCTCCACCTTGCTTTGAATCTGTTGCTAGGATTTGATGATGCTTCTGTTATGGTGTCTGTATATCATGTCCAAGGTATTAAAAGTAATGTCTAAATTTCAACATTAAGTTATGGGTTTTTGGTTAAATTACACAGATTGTTTACCCCATACCAAAAGTGGGAGATATTACAGTATATACATTGTTATTACTCGAATAAGGCTCCTGCAGAGAAACATTCTAGTCACTGGTACTTTCCACCTGAGCCCCAATTCCCCAGGCACTGTACTTTACAAATGTTTCTTTTAGCCATGACCCTTATAGCCACAGTATCTGATGTCCCCATAGGATGGATTTGTTTGATAACACAAACCTCTGATACAGATGCACAAGCTGTGAAAGATTTGAAGATGCTTCTCTCCCTCTCCACACTTTGATTAAGTATAAGGAATAAGTGAACATGGTGCTGTTATGTTTATAAAGTGGCCTACTTTCATCTTTGTTGTATAGGTAGGTCAGCATAACAAATATTTTTAATAGCACATGCTAAATTGCATTGAAGTCATCTTATCTGGCTTATAGAAGCGGTCATTTTAATAACATAGATTCAGTGCAGTGTTAACAATAAACAGAGTGGTCTGGTTCTAAAAGTAGCATGCCTTGCTATAAAAACAATTTACAGTGATACATTAAATTACTATACCGCAGTGTGGTGTTGCGGTAGCGTTGTCGCCTCACAGCAATACGTTGTCCTGTTCGATTCTCAGCTAGAGCGTCTTCTGTGTGGAGGCATGTGTGAATGGGTGTGCCTTCATTGAAGGTTGTGCGTCAGGGTTGGTAACTCGGCACGTAAAAATCCACTACCAAACATTAGCGGACTGGAGTTCCGCTGTGGCGACCCGAAAGACACAACAACAACAACTAATTTACATTTCTTTTTGCTTGAAAATTTCATGTTGATTCTTTAGAGCTTCAGATTTGCAATTGATCTGTACAATGTGTGATTATTTTGCTAATTTGATATATTTTATATTTATTGTTGATTGTGTCATGGATAGGTTTTAAAGCAGAATAATGAACATTCGTTTTCTTATTCAGTCCTTCTGAAAAAAAAATAGCTGGTATTTATGAGTGGATGTGAAGAGATATGCAATACTTATTTAAGGATCACACAAAACAAAGATCATTCATTTTTTAGTATCCATGTCTTTTCCATCATATGATCATTTATATTTCATAGTTAAAGGGTTATACATTGTAATGAATTTTATCTAAGCTTTAACATAGAGCAAAGATGTTACCTTTTTTGTGTTAGTTGTACAGCTGTTACCTCACTGCAGTCACTAGACAACCACTGCAAGAACCACATAACTTCCTGTGTATACCTGCTTACCAGTCCAGTCATTATCTTATTTGTGTATGATGTTATATTTCAGATATTTGCATATATGTTTTTTTTAATTCATTGGAAGCCAGGATTACAGAAATGACACATTTCTATCTGTGTTTTCTATGTGTGTGTGTGTGTGTGTGTGTGTGTGTGTGTGTGTGTGCGTGCATGCGTGCATGCGTGTGTGTGTGTGTGTGTGTGTGTGTGTGTGTGTGTGTGTGTGTGTGTGTGTGTGTGTGTGTGTGTGTGTGTGTGTGTGAGTGTGTGTGTGTGTGTGTCTGTGTGCATGTGCACAAGATTGTGAACATTCCTAACAATTTTCATTACGGTACGTCAGGTACATTTTTTATGCATGGCTGATGAGATGAGGCAGTTGTAGACAAGCAGTCACTGGACAGATTGACTAGGTTGTTTCTGGAGGGTAAGACACAAAAGGAGGCATGAATAATTAACAGAGCTTTTATAACAGTAGCTATCTTCACATATTATAGGAAAATACCATATCTTCTATACATGCAAATTTGCAAACAAGAAATTAAGATGAAATTGCATGATGTTAGCAGATGGGGGCACAGACGGAAAGAGTTAGTTCTCGTCCATTTCACTGTCCTGGAACTAATTAATAAGCCCTAAGACAAGAAAACAGCAGGTAATTAGAACTAACCATGGTTGAAGTGAGCTGGAGTTTATGATACACAGTCTTAAAGAATGCCTTGGGAGTAATAAGACCACTCATTGATAACCTGCTGACTTTTGGCACTATATACAGTCTAACTTCACTTCATATATGTTTACTTTATGTAAGTCAGTCTACCTTTTCCCTAGAATAATTTAAGAGCTATAATTAAAGTAGAAACACCTTAAGCTATAGTGAAAACTGTGAAGGAAGTAACTGTCCAAGGACTCGAATGAGTAATGTCACAGTATATGTAATTAAAATAAGTAAGTAAATAAGTTACAGCATTAGTACTTCCATCTTTCTAGTAGCAGAAGCAGAGGTAGTAGTGGAGTGGCTGTTGATACCACTGCCTCAGCGTACATAGCTCTCTAGTTTAAATGTCAGCTGTGCAAACTTTCCTATGGAGTTGGCATGTTCTCCCTTGGTCTGCATGGATTTTTACAGGGGTCTTTCCTCACACATACCAGAGATGTGCCATAGGTGATTGTCCAAATTGGTGTGTGAGTGTGTGTGTGTGTGTGTGTGTGTGTGTGTGTGTGTGTGTGTGTGTGTGTGCCTGTGTGCCTGTGTGCCTGTGTGCCTGTGTTTCTGTGTATGTGTGTGTTTGTATGACTAAGTGACTGAGTGCATGTGCACGTGCATATGTTTGTGTGTGTGTGTGTGTGTGTGTGTGTGTGTGTGTGTGTGTGTGTGTGTGTGTATTAATGACAGTGTGTGTGTGTGTGTGTATATCCTCTTCCACTGTTTTCCCTTTTATCTGAATTTTCTTCTTCTTCTGATTTCCCCCATTTGCTATCATGATGGTTGTCTTATCTGTACTTAGTTTCATCCCATGTGCTTTCAGTTTTATATTCCATTAGCTTTCCCTTTGCTGAAGTTTTTTACTCAGAATCTTACTTCTAATACTAGAATACTACTAATGCAATAACTTATTTACTTACTTATTTTAACAATGCCACATTGTTTGCATACAGCAACTTCTTGATCTGTTCCCACTGCTCTGTTTGCTAATGTAGTCCATCCCCAGTATGACAGCAGTGGGCCTGATACACACCCACTCCCACTGGGAACCCCTCTGTGATGCAGAACACTGTCAGTACCTGAGATATTGGGTGCTTGTATGTAGCTAGAAATAATAATACCAGTTTTTCTGGAAATATGAACCACCACAGGATTGCACAAATAGGCTTTCTTGGGACCATGTCATGTTCTTTCTCTAAGTCTGGGAATGTCTAGTTGGACTCTTTCCTCGTTTCCAGCTTCCTGTCAAGTATCCAACTCACTGCAACATTGAGTCATTTGTGCTGCATCCTGATCTCAACCTGAACTGCTCATTTCCCATCATACTTTCTACTATTCTGTGTATTCATTTATTAAGCACTCTCTCCATACCTTTTATGCAGTATGATAGCAGTTTGATACCTCTATACTGCTCACATTTGTGACTGCTTCCTTTGTTCTTGAGCACTGGCATTAGTACACTTATTCTCCAGTCACTTGGGGTATATCGTTCTCTCCATACTGCTATGAGAAATTTCAGGATTCATTTCTCCCCAAACACACCCATCTTGATCATATCTTCATATCTGCTGTGACCTCATCCAATCCTGCTGCTTTCCCTGACTTCATTTTCCTTCCTGATCTTACTTCTTCTAGGGTGGGCTTCTCTTCTTCTCTTATCATAAACTGTGTCTGGTGCAGTACAGCTTCTGTGTTGTTTTTTTTTTTCATTCAGAAGCTGCTAGAAGTACTCATTCCATCTGCCTTTGGTGAACAGATTGAGTATGACTGAATGTCAGAGTACTAATAGTAAGAGGAAGACAAATAGTAAAGAATATAACATCTATTCTGTCTCAGTCAGCATTGACTAGAAATAGTGCTTCATGGCAGTGCAATGTTGTTAAAGATTCTGAATAGAGTTTAAGGATAAAAACTCATATCTGGTTTGATGGATGGAATTTTGTGTTTGATCTCTCCACATATATTTGGCTTTTTTCCCTGTATTTCTTTTTCTTCCTACATTGCAAAGGCATAAAATTTACTGGCTACACTGATCTTTGAATCTATAGTGCACTTACCCAGCTACTGTGACATAGCAAGTAGCTCTAAAGATTGAAGAGATTATGTTTTTTCACAAAAGGAATAGCTCTAGATCTATATGCTTATACACAAAGAGATTGTGTCTAGATGTAGGGATATCATTGTCCCCCTTTACTCAGCCCTCCTTAGGACAGTTGTTGAATAGAATGCCGCCTTTGGCATGTATCTGTCCAGACAATGCAACATCTGAAAACCACAGAGAGTTACCTTACTAAAAGGATGCAAGGCCTAAAGAACATGTCCTGCATGAATTGATCCAACCCCTCTCACTATAATTTGTGTCCTATAGACTGAGCTAGTACTAATGGATTTACTGCACATCAACAAGTCAAATGGCAGCTGACGTATTTGGCCTAGGGATCTAAACCTCTTCAGAAACATCATTATAATTTTTTGGAGGAACAGGTATATGTAAGAGAGGACACCACTGCTGTGGAACAGACTCCCCAACCACATAAATAAAAATTCATCCCTGTCCATATTCAGCTTAGATCAATGTATAGGAAATAGATAATTTACTACAGGACTTCTCTCATTTCTACTTATGCATAGAGGGAGCTCCTAAATGCTTCATCCTGTGAAAGGTTTCCCTCAAATTATCGGTGGTATGATCCAAGTTATTCTCATTAGGGGTAATACATAATTATCAACTATAGGCTGAGTTAATTTGAGCACAGAACGGAAATGTGGCTATTCTTAAAATGGCCCACAAGATCAGCAAGCCTAGTACTTACCTATGATGCTGTAAATCTATGTGTTTGCTCAAATGTAATTTCCATGTAACAAAACAAGAGAGCATATGTACTGCTTAGTGAATAGTCTGTCTGTAAATAATTCAGTCTGCATGCTTCCTTGCTGATGGGTGATTGCATATGAGAACTTTGAGTCACAGATCACAAGAAACTCTTAGTCTTTCCTGGAATCTGTTTAGGTCCATGAAAGCAGTTTCGTCACACAGATATATACATGGACAACTTTTCTATGATCAAAAGTTGCCATTTTAGCAATTTTATACAATACCTTCTCCGGACCTCTTTTTCTCTTCCTGGACTATTATTTTCAAACTTGATACATACATCTCAAATATGGACTTCCTCTATAAACATAGGCTTATCTTCCAGAGACTAATGCTTTGCAATCTAAGGAGTAATTCTACAGAATGACTTGAAATGTTTGCCCTATACTGGCACCTTTCATTTTCTGCATCCTTCCCTTCCATGTTTACAACCTTCACTATCATGCCATTAGGTGAAGCATAAAGTGTGGTATTTACATAATGAATTCCATTTCCTATCATAAAGCATACAAATTCCACTCTTTTGAAACAACATTCATATTCTGAACTTAACTTTTCTGAAGCACCACTTATTCAAAACTTTGTTTTATGCCTTCAGTGTTTGCTTGAAAAATAGAGAATGTCAAACTATCTCCATCTGTCTAATTTTAAGATATATCAATCAAAATGCAAAACCTTTTTTAAGATATTGTTCGGCATAATCCATATGGAGCCAAAACAATAGCATTTCAGGATATTTCAGTAGGTATAAATCTAAAGTTTTCTTGACTGGCTTGATGTAGCTTTGCATTCTGTCTCTAGCATCATACCACATCAAAATACTTATGATTTATTTAAGTCTTTTATTGTACTTATCACCAGCATTTTCCTTGTTAGAGAATCACCTTTTGCATGTACAATGACTGTAGAACATACAGTTCATACACATTATGATATGACATGACATTGTGATGATTAAATTGAGTCTACTTGGACAGGATAGCAAGAACCTTGGGTCAGTTTTCATAGACCAGACTTTGGATACATATTAAATTTAATTGTAACAGCAATGCAACTTTAGTAGTTCAGTGTTTAGTTTGTTCAGTGTTTACTATACATTGTACTAGGTAACTGATTAGCACCCGATCACGTGTGTCAGTGCATACCGTATCATTGCAATAGTAATGCAGTTGCATATCGTGTCTTACTGTGTCCTTTGTAGGCCTTCAATAGCTTTTCTTGTGGTACTGTAGGTGAAACCTTTTAATTAACATGTTTACATACATATAATAATGAAATTAGCATTTTTCTACCTATGTCAGAAACACAGTCATAAAAATACTTATGAAATCTTTCAATTCCTAAAATTTTACATAATCCTTTCTTGCTCTAGTATAAGTAGTTTCTCAATTTACTTTCTCCAAATCTTTTGGGTCTGTAATACTATGATGGTAATGGACCCCATTACTAAGTCAAAATATGATTAACATTTTTGAAATTAGTATTATTTCAATCTTTAATGGTAGCCAAAAGTGCTCTTCACAGCACCCGCAATGTGCCCAATACTGACTCTTCCTGCAATTCATATGGAGCTACATGTACTGGTGGCATATCTAAATATGACTTTAGTGTTTTTTTATTAGACCCATTTCCCCTACTACTGCGGGAAATGTCTGTGTATCTTCCCTCCATATTGCTCTGATTTCTGCCTTCAGCTACTGATATTTTATGACTTTGTGTGACTCTGTGATCAATGCTACTTTTGTCTTTTTTCATGGACTACTAGTCTAGTCTTCTTACATCTGTTCTTTGAGTTGTTAGTATTGGTTGATCCCACGTGATGTTCACATCATTATTCTCTGTAATGCTTTGTGGTTTATGTTTCCAGTGCTTCTCAGCTAATTCTGTAGTCTAGTGTAGTCACAATCCCCAATGCAGCAATCTTGCCACATAATTCTGCCTTACAAGAAAGAACATTAAGCTGTCTGTCCCTAAATTTTGTGAGAATGTGCAGTGTCTACACAAGTAATGTTACAAGAGAAGATCAACTGTCTGTCTCACTTGAGTAATTACCAATAGCATCAGCAGCCCAGCAAGAATTGGCACATTCTTTGCTCATTACTATAGTCATCTTTAATAACAGCTGATGCAAAGGAAATTGACAAGGCTGAGTTAGGAGTTAAGGATATGTATAATAAAGAAGTGAACTCAAGTATGCTTTCAGCAGTGTAACTTTTATAGCAGATGGACCCTCTCTTTAAGCTTTTACTGTATTCTCTATGGATGTAAGCTATTTGTATTTACATATTCTTTGTACTGTGTTCTCTATGGATGTAAAGCATGTGTATTTACATGTCCTGAAAACCATATTCTTTAAGGATATAAACAAGTTATAATTTACATATCCTGAGCAGCATATTCTCGATGGATGGATGTCATGTACATTTATGTATCTTGAGTATCGTAGTCTCTATGAATGTAAAGAATGGCATTTTACAAATCCTGAATACTGTACTCTCTGTGGATATAAGCCACATGTATTTTCATATTGTGAGTACCGTATTCCTTACGAATGTAAACCATATATATTTCCAGAATCCCAAGTACTATAGTTTCAGTGGATATAAACAATGTGTATCCCATATCCTGAGTACTGTATTTTCTGTGGATGTAAACCTTGTATATTTGATATGTATCATCAGTACAGTATTGTTTATGGCTGTAAGCCTTCTGAGTTTGGTTTGTATCCTGAGTACTGTGTTTTCTATGTATGTAATCATATATTTGATGTGTATCCTGAATACTGTATTTTCTGTTGCTGTAAATCTTTTGAATTTGTATATCCTGAGTACTATATTCTCTAAGGATGTGAACCATACCTCTCAACCTGTTAGCATGGGACAGTATGGGCCAAGCACTAACATATGCAGGTACACAACTATAGGGAACTGTTTCACATACTGTGCTCATACAGAGCACCAAGGTGTTCTGTAAATGGATTTACAAAATAAATTGCATTTCAGGTAGTCATTCATCTGCTAATCAAGGACCAGACAGACTGGGCAGTTGTCATTGCATTACGAAAAATCATGACAGTTGATAGTATGATGTGAACCTTTTTTATTTGATATGTATTCCAAGTACAGTATTTTTTATAATTGTAAACATTGCATGTTTGACATGTATCCTAAGTACTGTATTTTCTGTGGATATAAACCATGTGTATTTGCATATCATGAGCACTGTATTTTCTATGGATGTATATAATGTGTATTTACATATCTTAAGTGCTGCATTCTTCATGGATGCAAGCCATGTGTCTTTACATAGCCTGAGAACTGTATTCTCTATGGATGTAAACATTATGCATTTGTTATGTATCCTGAGTACTATATTTTCTATAAATGCAAACCATGTGTATTTGACATGTATCCTGAACAGTGTACTACTTTTACAAATTTTGAAGAGAAAATACATTTTTATTGTTAAGATGCAATCTTACATGGTCTAGTCTTGTCAGCACTTTCTTTGACCTTTATACTTCCATCCCTGTGCCTTGCCTCCACTTCTTAGAATTTCATCCCGGTGAACTGTGATGTCTGTCAGAATAATTCACAAATGTTCCCCTGGAATTGTAGCAGGTATAGAAGATAATTCAGAAAGTATACTGTTGCACTAATATATTTTAGAGAGATACTCTAAAACCATTAGTTGATAAGCATGACATATCTTTAACTTTGAAAATGTCTAGTTCCCTGAGAACAGTACATTGCGCTGTTCCAGTGGAACCAATCATTACTGTTCCAAAGCTGTTATTTGGTTAGCAGTTAACTTACAAACTTCATACAACAGATTTCTATTAGGTTTTCATGTTGTTACCTCAAGAGAAAGACATTCTGAAATAAGTAACATCCCCATCAAAATGTCTCAGTATTTTTTCTAATTATTTCACAATAAGTTTTCAAAACAATAATAGATTATTGCAAAAAATAATTTTCACCCAAATTTAATTTATCTCATTATAGTGACACTGTTTCCCTTATCACTCTTAGTACTGAAAAGTTTTACTTCTACCATAAATAGCTTGGTGTTATTCACATTCAGATGTACCACACTCTTCTTAGAAAATATCTGCTTTCCTTTCTATGATGTCTTGGTCCATATATACACATCATGAGAGTGGTAAGTGCTATATTTTGTTTCATCTAGTTTAACACATGCATTATAAAAAGAGTTCAACACCTTATTTCTAAAAGCTGTTTTTATGTGTGCCCATTTATACTCCAGCCATGAACTTATTTTCTAAATTCAGTTTGCATTCCATTTCCTTTTGCACTTATGCACCAAGGTAATCCACAAAACTCAACAAAATCCTGACCAAAAAGGTACTGAAGTGCTGACAAAGGAGAAGAACCAAGGTTTTAGTGATTTTGTTCCAAATTTACTTTACGGAACTTCTTCAGAAATAAACCATCTAAACACATAATCAATTTAAATACAAAATTTGTTTCTGCCAAAACTACCAACAGCCAATCAAATGATTGCACATAATAGTATCTTCACATCATCATCATCATAATCCCAACCCACTATATAATTTCATTTGATGCCAAACTCATTTAAAAATACTTATAAAACGTCATAACAATAAAGAAAAACATCAAATAAAACTAAAGGCAACCAAAACAAAAATGCAACATTGAACTTTTAACATTAAATCTTCTAAAATAATTTCATTTCTAATAAGCACTTAATTTTAATAAATTCATATGAATATTTAGCAGTCATTAAACAATGTGATATGAATAATTCTTTATCTAAGCATAGTTCCGACTGTGTGGGGTTTTAGAGTTTTAGAACAAGTTGATATTGGAGTTTTTATTTCAGGATTCAACAATATCCTTGAGGTCTGGAAATTAGAGTGGCAAATTATGCTTGAAGCTGACAAATTCCCAGGCCACAATGAAAGCATTAATTTTCATATTAATATAATGCAAACAAAACCGGGAGAACACTAGCAAAGAAAATTATCAAAATAATAAACAAATCTTCCGAAGACATCTCTGGAATGTAAATAAAGTTAATAACTTTCCAAAACAGTTATCAGAAATAATGCAGCAAGTAGAACCAGTAATTGAGCATGCTTTCAAAGAAGTTCTTAAATAAATAAAGAACAAAAGTGCGCTCAATTACTGGTTCTATTTGCTGCATTATTTCTGATGATTGCTTTGTGACGTTATTAACTTTATTTACGTTCCCTAGATGCCTTTGGAAGTTTGTTTATTATATTCATATTAATATGACACATATGACTTTCATGTCATAGATGTCAGTGTTGTACACAGTTGTTTGCTGCTTTTACTGTTAAGACAATTTTAAACCATTTTTAAAACTCAAACTAGAAACTTTTTACTTTGTGCAAAATCATAATTTTTCAGCTGTTTGCTTCTTCTCCTGCTATTATAAAAGTTAAACTAGCTTTTTCCACTCATCATTTATTGCAAACATTTTTTGACTCATTTGTTTTAATCTCTACTTGTATATTAAACTGCTATTGCTTGATGACAAAAAGAGACAGCCTATTTTTTTACTATTTAGATGTATTAAACATGTCTCCAGTTCCACATCACATATTGGATACCTTGGTGATTCTCCTTCATCCACTGATTCTAATAGTTCACTCCATGGATTTACTGCAATCTGCATAAAAAATGATTTTTCAGATCCAGGAAGTGGTCAGCTCATAGTTTCTGCTGCCTCTATTTCCTCCTCCTTCTATGTTTACCTGTTCTCTTTGACCCCTTCATATTTGCTGAACATTTGTTGTGTAACCATATCATGCTACCTAGACTCTTTCGGTTTTTAATGAGATGAAGTCTAGCTCCTGTAGTCACTGGTCATATCTTTTTCCTTCAACACGCTCACCCGTCTGATTGCATTACTTTTTTTTCCATTCAATATCTCCTGCAGTCTTTTTGCATGGCCTGCATAATAAGCACCTCTAAATATCACTTTTCTATTCCGTTGTCATTAGTTCCACCCCCACTCACCCTTTTTTATATTTAACATAGGGGACAGTGTGGAATAAATGTGATATCTGCAAGCTTTGAACTCATATAGAGAAAAGTAGACATGTTTATGAGTTTAGTCAGGTTCTATAAATCTTATCTTTGACTCCACCTCATTGTGCTCTACTGCAAAAATTACCTTTGTGATGTCAGCAAGGAGGGAGATCCTGTTTTCTTTTCCCTCATATGTATGTGACATACTAACACTAAACAGTAGTGGGCAACGCTTCTTTACTTCTGACAATATTCTGACTTATTTCTAACTATATACCTGTCACCAGGGCTCTTTTTGTTTTACCTTTCAACCTTACTGTAGTCTAGTTCTTGAGTCCTGGCCCCTAACTTCAGCAGCCAGTTAGATCACATCTACAGGTAATTCTATATTTAGTTATCCTGTTTTCCAGTCGTAACACTTTTTTAACTGACTGTTTCTTCTAGAAATGTTTGTCTCTTCATAACTTTTCCTGCCACTGCTGTTACCCTAAGAAGCTTGCAATTTCTTGAATTTTTCCAGATATCTTCCCCAACCTTTGAACAAGAATATTGCATTTGTGCCTTTCATTCCTTTGGCTTTTCTGTTGACCATGTTGGACAGATCCATGAGTGAACTGGTTAGATTTCTGTGGAACTTGGAAAGTAGCTCAGCTTATTCCCGTGATTTATTTTTGTTTAGAGCAGCCTGTCTCCACCTTCTCCTTCATCTTTATTCTGGTGTCTGTCTACTACTCTTCTCCTTTGACCTAGCTGCAGATAAGTATTTCTTTGTGAGGATAGATACAAGGATTTGTTTAATTTTCTTGTTTGTATTTCTCATCTTCTGTGATCCTCTTGCCTGCGTAAATCATCCTGGTAAGGAGAGTGTCCTATTTGCAGTTTTCTGATATATACCATAACAAGTCTTTCTTCTTCATGACCCTATATGCTGACAACCTTTCAGCTTCCATCTTTACTCAAGCCCTTTGTTTCCCCTTATGCTTGCACCATTAAACGATGCTTCATCCCCTGTCATCTGTAACTTGTATACTTTATCATTTGCTACAGTCATGAACTTGTTGTTACAGAACTGAATATCTGCCATTTTTTCTTCCTTTGTCGCTTCCTCAATTCAATGCCCATAGTCCTGAGTATTCCTTGTCTGAGACCCTGCCATAACGGGCTTGATCTCTCATTTTATTTCTGAAATTGAAGTTGTCTTTGTTCACCTACCTTATTACAGTAAAATCAAGCAACATAACATTTCACATCATCCTCCTTTGCCACTGTATTTTTCCCTTGCCTTACCATGACAACATAGTGCCATCATTTGGACATTCCTTCCTTCTCTATTGTTTTTTTTTTGTACTATGTCCAGACTTCTGTAATTTCTGGTATAAACCTATACTAGTTGGCTAAAGCTCACATAAAATAAGATCTCCTACTCTATACTTTTATTATTTCTCCAATGTCTGCCCCCCCCTCCCCCCCCCCATTGATAATTTTGAGGGCTGATGAAATTTGCCAGTACTTCTCCCTTCCTTTATGTCAAATACCAGTTTAGACTTTCTGGGTTCTGACTTTGCTTACTATCTTACCCATTTCAATTTGGGCTGTTACTCACCTTCTCTGAATCCCGTGACACCCCCTTCTTCCATCACTTCTTAGGTAAATGCTAGCTAATCAGTCTGTAGGCTGTAACATGCTTAGAAAATTGCCAGACAATGATAAAGATGTGAACTAAACCCTGTTTCTCATGGCTGTAAGGTAAACACCTTAACTATTACACCAACTTCCATTCCACTTTATTTTTTTTTTTAACATGTCATCTCAGCCAATGTGTTTAAATGAATTAATCTTAGGTTCATTGATGAATACTAAGCTGTTAATCTGCAGGCTTTACAAACTTAGACAATAACCACAAGTCAGAATGAAACCCTATACCTTGTATATCAGAGGTAAGGACCTTAACTATTATGCCAGCCACTCTCCTCAGTCTTGGTTCATAGGTAAGAAGTAGGACAGCTGCCCTTGTGGGCCATTTTAAGCCTGTCTAATTTCCCTGAAGGTATGAATTGAACTGTGTACCTTGTGTCTTAATGGTAAACACTTTAACCATTATGTTGACCCCAAACAGATGTATTTCTATACTAGTTCAGTGGACATCAAGGCATTGTATATACTACCATCCCATTTGCCTTTACTTCTCTGACAAAATCTATTAATGTATTCCTGCCTTGTACACATTCCTTTGTCTTCCCTCCTTCTGCAGTTCCCCTTACATTTTATAAACCATCCTTTCTACTGGCTTTTCCCTGCATCTTCCTTTCACTTCCCACTCTGGCCTTCCTTGCCTGACTAACTTGCTCACTAACCAGTATCACATTTTCTCTGCTTAAGTTCTAACTTCCTCCTGCATACATACATTCTCTGTCTCCAGTACAAAATTCTGTAACACATGTTGTGTTTCTTCATCATTACTCACCTCCCCCCTTATCTGGGCAGATCTGCCCAGCTCAAACTATCCCATTTAATTCCACACCTATTCTATATATAGGTGTACACACACTGACACGCACACAGCTGAATGACGAATCACTACAAAGAGCTATGCCTCACGTATCCAGGGCCTGACAATCATTCCTGCTTAGCTTACTATATGCATGCATGTATGTATGTACTTGTGAATGTTGCATATACTTGTGTCTGACAGTCCCTTTTATTACAGACATGCTGACAATAAATTGTTTACATGATACATATAAACATATTCACATACACACACACACACACATGTACATACATATATATATATATATATATATATATATATATATATATATATAAACTGAGATCTGTACGGATGTATTATGTGTGTAGAAGGTCAAACAGCCGAACATCAAGCATGACAGCTTAAGAATTAGCCTATTGAAAAAAAATACACATTTCCTTTTGCATGCAGCAAACAATCATGCACCCCCACACCCTATGTAATATACAATAGTTACATATAATATATTTGCTTGAAATTTATACAGAGTAAACAAACAGATGCAGAAGGATTATAATTACTGGAGAATAGGTACAGTATTTACAGCAATGAGATATTAGTTTGAGTGGTATAGATAAGGCATAGTCAGATACAGGAGCAAATGGACTGCAAAATGAATGTGCTAAATGTTAGTGAACAGTACATAGGAGGTAGTAATAGTCTAGGAGAGATAGGAGTGGAGGGTAGAGGTAGCTTTTAGGAGGGAGTGTGGTAGCTGATAGGATTGAATTAGTGCAGAAGATGAGACAAAATAATCTAGGCTGGGGATAGGAAAGGAATGGCTAAGTTCAGTGGAACAGATTAAGTAATGGCAGAGGAGGAAGCAGAGCAGTTACAGATCCAGTTAGAGAGGAAGTGATTTTGAAGGGCAGTTTTATAGTTGCAAAGATTATGTAGTGAGCGGATGGCTTTAGGCAGGGAATTCCATTTTTTTGGCCATGGACCATGAGAAAAGTAGCTGTCCTATGCATAACCTGGGTTTATGGACTTGAAGAAGCTGATGGTGTCTGGATTGTACTGGTCTAGTAGGGTTATAGAGGATGAGTAGTGAGTTTAGCACAGGGCAGAATTGTGGTTTATAAATGAGTTTGTGAGAAATATTAAGCTGTAGGGATAGTAAGTAATGGGGAAACTCAGGCCATTGTAACTTTTTTAGGGCAATGCAGTGATGAGTAGTGTGGCGGGGGTTTGTAGCGAATTCTGCAATTTTGTTATAGCACATTTCTAATTTTGACTGTAGGTATGGCTGGAGATTGGTGAACAGTGGAGTGCCATAGGTTAGCGAAGGGAGCAGGTATGCTTGTGCTAGAGTTAGTTTAGATGGAGGGAGAGGAACTTACTGTTCCTATAGAGCAACCGTAGTTTCATGTGGTTCTTGGAGATGCTGTTTTGTATATGCAAATCGAATTCGAGGTTTTCATCTATTATTATTCCTAGCAATTTCATGTGAGCTACTAGTTAAATTTTTGTAGCACTGAGTGAGTAAATGTTGAGGTTGGGTTTATTTATATAGTATTGTTTCATGAGTGTGAAAATCAGAAGTTTAGTTTTTTTAGGGTTGAGAGAGAAATGGTTGGTTTGGAGCCATGTCTCCACAGAGGAAAAGGCTGCTTGAGTGTTTTGATAAAGGAGAGTTTCACTGGGTGCAGTCCAGACTATGATTGAGTCATCTGCATATTGGATGAGGGAGCTGTGTGGGATGGCCAAATGGAAATTATTGATGAAAATATAAAAAAACATAGGACCTAATATGGAATCTTGGGGGACTCCTGTAGGGTTGAGAAGGAAGGGGGAAATGGAGTTTTGCCACCTGACAGCATGTTTTCTTTTAGACAGGTAGCTGTGGAACCAGTTGATGGCATGGGGAGATAATCCTATATGTGATAACTGAGATAAGAGGAGAGAGTGAGAGATGGTGTCAAATGCTTTTGACAGATCTAAAAAAAGGGCTGATACGATGTGTCCTGAGTCTCTAGCTTTGTTAACTATATCTAGAAATGAAATCAGTACAGTGGATGTGCTGTGAGCAGGATGGAAGCCATGCTGTGTTGAAGAGAGGATGTTGGTTATAAGGAGATAGTCTAGGAGTTGTTTTTGTATACATTTTTCAAGGATTTTGGAAATAGGGGAGAGTATAACAATAGGATGGAAATTGGAGATGTCAGTTGAGGGACCTCCTTTATAAAGCAGGACGATGATTGCTTTTTTCCAAAAAAAAGAAACACAAGACTCAAAAATTTATCTTTTGATCAGAATACTAATGGGCTAGGCCACAGCATCAGCAGCATTTTTTAGGAACTTGACAGGAATATTATTGGTGGAGTTTGAACCAGGTTTTCATTTTGATAGAAGGTTTTTATTGAAGGAGGTGGAGATAGGAGAGAAGGTAATCTGAGTGTATGGAAACTATTTTTGGAAAGTTGAAGTTGAGATATTTTTAATTTGGAGAGGTATGATCTTAGGTCTGAGAGGTATTAGTGGGAATAGTGGAATTTTGTTTAGGGGAATGGGATGATTCAGTTGGAGTAGCAATGATAGAGAGGGGTGTGGAGAAGGAAGCAGTAATGTTGGCAATGGTGTCTATAATGTAGATGTTAAAAATTCTGGCAATTTGTTCTGTAGACATATCAGGGTGCAGGCAGGGATTATATTTGGTGCCAGGGTTCAGGAGGTTGTTAATGGATGACCAAAACATTTTAGGGTAATTTTTCCTATATGATTGTTCAGTATAGAAATACTGCTGTTTGTCTTTAGCAATGAGATTTTTGGCTTGATTATGGAGCTGTTTATAGTAGATGAGATTTGAAGAATTTTTAGATTTAAGCAATGTTTTCCAGACTTTATCTCTAAGGGTCATTAGTTCTTTACTAGTTCTTGTTAACCAAGGGACATGGTTTATATTGATTTCTTTACTTCTAGAGGGAGCAAGACTGTGCAAGATATTTAGAAAGGTGTTCTTGAAATGATGAAGAGCCTCATCTAAAGAGAGAGTTTTGAGACTATTACAGTTAATACTTTTTAGGATGTTGCATCCTATTGTAAAATTTATTTTCTAGTTTCAGTTTAATGTAAATCCTAAGAAATATAAATTGTAATATGTTTTTTTTTCTCTCTGTTATATCTGTAATACATTTAAATTGTATTTTAAATATTGCCTTTCTTTGTATTTGCTTGTGGAGCTTTTCTCCCAGGGCTTCCACTGAAAATGGGTCTCTGACCCAGTGGAATTTTCCGGTCAACAAATGTTAATAAATAAATAAATAAAAATGTATGAAAGTGGTAGGGTTAAAGTTTGAGAGATTTTGGCTGATTTTGATATTGTGGACTTTATTAATGGAAGAGTAGGCATAGACAGTGTAGACTGGGAGAAAATCACTAATGGAGTTCGGCATGGTCCCCGAAGTGGTGTATTTATAGGGGTCAGTGACTTGAATTCAGTCTAAGGGTCTACCTTCATTTGTTTTGTTATTATACCTGGTCTGGGTGGTAATGAGTTAAGTGAAATGAAATACATTTATACTAACGATGACTGTATGTTGGAAATGGAAGCCCAGTCAATGTTCATATCTCTGACTATAATAGTTTCATTTTTATGGTGGAGGAAATCTAGGAAAGGATATTTTCTAGGGTGGTAATGTTATTTCCAGTGGGTAAATAAATGACAACAGTGCAAATTCTTTTGAGCTATTAATAAACCAGAAAGGAAATCAGAATTTCAGCACTTTGGAACTGGGAGATAGAGTGTTTGAACGCTGCAATATTAAGAATGTTAGGATAGATGAGTGCAGCACCTCCTCCTTTTTTGGTAGGTCTTTCTGCTCTAATTATAGAAATTTGGTGGGAGAAACTCAGAGTCCTGAATAGCAGACTTTAGCCAGGTTTCTGTAGTGGCTTGGATGTCGGTCTTGTTATGAGAGAGCCAGGCTTGTAGTTCAGAGGATTTGTTGCATATACTTTGGAAGTTTAGGGTAGTAATATGAAGGGTTTGTGGACATTTAACAGGGATAGATTGATAGAGAGAGGAAATGTTGAGGGGGCCAGGATTGGGGTGGACGTCCCCTGAGCAGATAAGGGCATAGAAGAGGTGATAAAGAAGGTATGTAAAATAATATAGTTTCTCAGAGATGTGGTATGGAATAGAGAGGAGGCATTTGTTTGCAGGAAGTGTATAGTTTGTGTGGTATAGGCTGGGCTTAATATTAGAGTAGAAGTCTTGGGAGAGAAAGTGCTGCTGGATTTGTGGTGTATTTTTTGAGGTAGTGGGTGTAGGTGAACAGATGTAAAGATAGTGAGGAGAAAAGAGCATAATTGTAAAGAATAGTGTATAGAAGGAGCTATTATGAGGGATATAATAGGAGTGGGAAGAAGGTTGTGTGACAGGAAGTGAGTAGAAGAAAAGGGCAAGGGTAATGGCTAGAGGGTAAAGGGGCATGGCTTACTTGATATAAATGAAATGAAAAAGGGGAGGGTGGGAGTGGGGGTAGGGTAGGAGAGTGGAGTGAGCCCAAGCAAAGCAAGGGCGAACAGAGTGGGCAGAACTGGCAATGACTGAACCCGCCCAAGAAAGCAATCAATAAGGCAGGAAGTAGCAGGTAAGATGTAGACCTGGGAATGCTTACTGAGCCACAACCAGCTCAAGATAGTTCAGAGTTATATGTCTACTTTTACGTGAACGTTTTCTATAAAGTATTTTATGTAAAAGGGGTGCAAGTAGGAGAAATGAGTGGAAATAGGTGTGTAGGGAAGATTGATGGCTGGTTCCTTTTATGGGGTGTCACAAGGGCTTACAGCAGGACCTGATAGTTGGAGAGAGGTTGCATTTATAGGCACAGTGGTAGGAACAAAAACTGTGTCTACATTAATGGTAGAGTGTAACAGGGGAATGGATCAGATGTTAGTGACCTAGAAAATCATTTAAAAAAATAATACATGATACTACAAATTCCACATATGTGACTATTAATTAAAAAAAAAACATTAGAAGATAATAATTGCAAGACTAGAGGCATCAGTTTAAGCAAAGAGTGTAATGAGCAGGAAAAGACAGTGGCAACAACATATTACAAATAATATATTTCTAAAGGTATGGCAGTTAAAGAAGGAGCAATGGGGGAGAAGAATGGATACCAACAGCAAGGCAAACGAAGCGACAAAAGCACATTATATTTGTTGATTTACGTGTCTTATTATTCAAGCATTTATCCTCATATAACAAGGAAATGATGATAGCGACTGCACTAAATGTGCTAAATTAACGATGTTAAAGATGCTATGTGTTTATGTACTAAATCCAGTAAATAAAGCAACATCTGTATATGCTTTGTGACAAAAGAGAACATAGTCGAATATTTATTTTGGCTTTACCATACTCATAAAGTAGCACTAATCACTTGTGAGATTTTTTCATCCTTAAGATTTCATGACTATGCTTTGAACAAAGTCGCACCCACATCACTTAACATGTAGCTGCATAGCTAAGGATACATTAAGAGTTACAGGATAATTACATTTTGGGAAGAAGTGATTATTGGACTTTTTTATTTACAAGTGATGGCCTGCACTTAAGTGGTAAATGTATGTCCTTAGTAGATAGAATTATTCAGAAGAACTTTCAGTACTTTTAGGAAACACCAATATGGAGATATTAAGAACTAAATTCTATTACTACAATAAATTGCTACAATGCCAATGCTCAAAGTAATATGGAGCAAAGGAAGAACTTGGATTTATGAACTACAACATCATCTACAGTATAATTGCAATAAGGGAAACATGGACAGTGCACACCTTAATCTTCCAGAATATAATAAATAAGAAACTAAGAAGGTAAACAAAAACAGGGTGGTGTATCATTGCTTATAAAAGATACAGGGTTGAGTTCATGAAGGTACTGCAGCAGGTACACAGAGATGTACACATCAAGGTACCTTTCTCTGATTCAGCAAGCACTCTTTTGTGGTGCTGCATGGTTCTCCTACACAAAGAAGTGCAACAAAGTGAAGGGCTCAGCCCACAACCATGTGGAATGCTAATGAGGAATTCCAGGAAGTAGAGGCATATGTTAATTAGCAATGTGCTTCTCCCTGGAAATACCTCCAGGAAGACATCTGTTTGACTGAGCTATTCAAGAAAGTGTTCAGCTGTGTATATCATCATGGCCGTCCTAGTCAGTTTTAGCTGTATTAAACCACCAAACATGTACTTGGTGGGGAAACCATTAGACACATGGCTTCCTTTTAAAGTACTGTGACAGCACTGACAGCAAAATGAGGATTGGTGGGATTTTTTAGACTACCAGGGATTCATATGTAAAGTGCTATATTGGTACCAGAATTACAACCAGGACAGGGGAGGGGTGGGAGAATCACTGGACACCAGGGTATATATTAGAGGCTGTGATGGTACCAATATTATTACAGGGATCAGGATGAGGCATACCACAGGCACCAGGGGATACTTTAAGTGCTGTAATGTCCATCAACATTACTATGGATATTGGAGTTGGAGGGCACTGAACACCAGGATATATTATGGGGCACTGAACACCAGGATATATTATAAGTGTCATGATTACACTAATATTACTATGGGGATTGAAGGGAGTGGGCAAACTACTGGACACCGGGGGAATAGTTTAACTGCTGTGATGGCACCAATGTTACTATGGGGATCAATTAGGTTGGAAAAAGTAGTCACCAGGGAATACATTAAATGGTGGGATGACACCAAAGTTACTATGAGAATTGGGGGCAGGGGGACTTACTGTACATTAGAATATATTTTAAGTGCCATGATGATACCAAAGTGATTAAAAGAGGACCAGAGGGTTAAGGATCCACTGGACCTCAGGAAGAAAGTGAAGCACTGTAATGGCATAGACATCATAAGGGTGATTGCAGGGTGTGGGGCCACACATGACACCAGGGATGATTCTCTATAGTGCCAGCCTGTTTCCAACATTTTAACAGGGATGGGGGGCACACTAGTCCACCACTGACTATTATGTATATGCAGTAGTGGCACAAAAGTATTACAGAGCTGAAAGAACAATGGGAAGATAGGTAAGCTAGGGACAGGTATAGGGATTGTGGTGTGTGTGTGTGCAAGAGAGAGAGAGAGAGTGATTGGGGAGATTGCCATTGCATGTGTAAGTACAGTTTCAGATCATGACTTATATGTACCTGCTGCTTGCATACAGTTACTATGGGGATTAAAGTATACATCTATGTACAACTAAAAAGCTTTACCTCCAGCTCAACCATGATGTGCTCTTAGCTGTAGTAACTGCTTTTTAAGAAAAATGCTATTTGGCCGATAATGAAGAATTACTTTGTTGCAGTTAGCACACTTCTGAATCACAAATTGGTACATCTCAGTAGAAGGACCTTCCTAACACAGGTTATACTTTAATGAATTCATGGGACAATTATTTCCTGTTTGGAGTTTCAGCATGATGAAGCTGAAATATTAAGTGGCATTAACTACTGGAGAACATGCAGAGTGGTCGTGGCATATAGATATCCTTGTATGAATTATTTTGTGCATAATAATAATTGAGTGTTAGTATGCTGGATGGTAAAAAAATAAAAAAAGAAAAATAAAAAGAAGGCTTATTAATTTTCTTTAGTTAGTGCTAAGGATAATAAAAAATGTTCTTCAAATACATGAATCCAGTTATTGGAACAGATTCTTCATTTGGATTATTAAACATGAAGCATTTAATGATCAGTTCACTGAAATATATCTCAGACATTTTTAATGATTACTTCTTTAATTGCACATGAATGATACTTAAATCAAAATCTCTTATTATCAGTATAATTTAACTTTGGACTTATTTTGTGTACTGATGCTTGCTGAATAAAACATTGATCTGTCCAATGGGTGGTAGGAAACTACTGGTGCCTGAATGTACCTTAAGAAGTACTTCAGTATTTGCCTGCATTTGTTTTTTTTTTTTTTTTTTTTTTTTTTTTGCTACCTCTCCTTATAGGACTAAAACATTTTAAGAATTTTCCTGGATTTCAAATCAGCATAATATGCTTTCATATTGATCTGATATTGTTCATTGATTACACTACACATTCACTTTCACTAAATAGTAAACACAGAATATGTATTTTTCCGTCATAAATCTTAAATTTAATTACCTTTAGATGAGAACTACCTAGCAAGTACTAATTATCTCTATTAGAAATGAAAATTAAAATCGAATTACATTTCCAAGAAATGACACTGAGTGGGTAAATGGGTGGCAGTGGTTATGTAAATGACACATCTAAGACAGTGTGTTTCTACAACAGTCAGGGATTAAAGATAAAAAAACATATTCCAAAGCATAAAGTAAAGAAAATATGAACCAACAATTATACTCTATATCTATGCTGCTCTAAAATCATGATGTCTGTTTTTGTTTTGAATCTTCAAATGTGCATTTCTTTGTAGATTTTAAAATTGCAGATGAATGGCAAATCATTTGGTGCATTTTTTGTAACTGTAATATACAAATATAACGCATAGGCTGACTTAGTCAAAATTCTGAATTTTCCTCTAACTCTTTTAAATTATCTTAGTTTGTATTATTAGGAACAGGAAACAATGAAACGAATATTAAATACAGTGTGACAATCTTGATTAATCCTATGCTGAATGCACTGCAGTAAGTGAAATTATCAATGTGTATAAATGACAGAGCAGAGATATTGTATATTGACTTAACCAGTTCATTAGACATGTATAGTCCATCTTATATCATTGTCATGTATAATGGCATGTTAAAGTAACCAGAAATCAATAAGTACATTATGGGCTGAAGCCAAAACACACATTCATCTAATAGTTAATACCAGTCGTTCATTTCATGAATGTGAAAGTGTCATCTGTAACAAATGACAACTACTATAAAACTATATCTAAAGATAATGTCAGTGATGAATACAGAAACATGAACTTCCCCCCACCAATACAATAAACAAGCTGATGTTCTTCGTGTTTCACTGTTGCAGTCATCACACTTGGATTATCCTGCCAAGGGTAGCCCTCAGTCGGCCCGAGTACCAGAGGTTTCGTATTTCTGTGTCGGTTGCTGTCTCTCCAGGACGGAACTCAGGTCATCAGTGGTATAAAATCTGGCAGCCGATGCCATTGCATCAGTCATTCTTGCCGAGGAGCCCAAAGCAGAAGCAGTTTGCACGAGTGCCGGTAGGCCGCTACCTGAGTTTTCATTTCTGAAATTGAAGTTGAAGTCTTCTAAAGCTAAATACCCCATTGGGATCTTTTTTCTTGCTCTAACTGATGTCAGAAAAAGTTTACAATTGCCTCGCCTGTGAAAAGCAAACACCACACCGATATTTCCATTCTTACTGCATCACCTGTTTAGGCCCAGACTACGACGTCCCTCGCTGTCGGTTTTCTGCTTTGTTCAATGCCCTAACTATAAATTGTCAAGCCCTTACTGTAGTTAGATACTTTCGCTCTCGATCTCCATATTCCTCAATGGTTTTGCTAAGCCATCCAACTACCGATCTTCCAAAAAAACATAAGGATAAAGACAGACAGACTGCACAAGTCCAAAACTGCCGAAGACACTTCCGTTAAGCTAGTCGCCAGTTCGACAGTACTCAGTGAGGTGCTTTCACAGCCCCTGATGTCTGCTTCTATGGATTCGTAGGCTGCTACCAAGACCTGTTCGGAGTCCATTTGGAGTCCGGTATGCCATGAGACTCTTCTTTGACTTTGGAACCTGCGGATGTCTCTGTCTTGGATGGGTCTAGAGCCATTGTGCAGGCACCAGCTTCTGAGGAAGTTCTTCGCTATACCGATATTTGACACAAACTGATGGCTTCTTTCACATCTTCAGTTATTTCTAAAACTACCAAGTTTCTAAAGCCCAGAGTATGAGCTACACCTAAAAAACCAATGACCCAAATTCAAGTGCCTTCTTCCTTGCCACAATCACAGATGCTTAAAATGGTGGAAGACCTTATCATGCTGATTAGGGAAAGCCAGCCTTCCCTGCTAAAAGGAAAAGAGACTTGTTCCCAGCAGCATTATCTGACCAAGAGTCTGACGACTCTGAGGTTTCTGATTATGAAGACATGCCCTTATCTGTTTATGAGGATTCAGATGCAGAGGAATCCATTCCCTCTGCCTCTCCTCCGTAGGATTTTTCTTTTGGTGAAACTCTGCATACCTTGAGAGAGCATTTCCGCTGAGAATGCCAGGATTATCGTCAGTCCAAAAAGAGACTTGGGGAGTTTTTAGATTTACCACAGCACAGACCCTTAGCTATCCCAACTGTTCTGGATGTTGTGGATGATGTCTTTATGGAATCCAGTCTAACTCCTGATACTCTACCTCTTGCTGCCAGGAAACTTGACAGGTACTACAGAGTCACTGACTCACTTTCTTTTCAAGAATCCTACTGCTGACCCAGAGGTCATCTCCCAAGGACCTAAAGGAATAAAAGCAACTACAACTAAGAATCCCACCCCTTCAGACAGGGATTCCCGAGCGTTAGACAGATGGGGTAAAAAAGTATAGACCTCTACAACTCTTGCCATTAGAGCATTAAATTGTCAGTTGCACATGCTAAAATACCAGCAACATACTATGGAACTTATTAAACAAAAATTGTCTACCTTCCCTGACTGTGCCGAAAATAAAGAATTACAGGAGCTTATGCATTCTGCAAGCTAAGTCAGCAAGCATACCCTGCAATGTGGATTTGACACCCTAGAAGCATCTTGCAGGGCAGCAGTCACAGGTTCTGTACTTAAAAGACATGCCTGGCTTAAGGAACAGACCTTGCCAGACCATGTCAAATCAGAATTATTGGACGCTCCTCTGAACAAATACAATCTGTTTGGCACCAAAGCAGAAGAGGTTTTAAAAAAGATGGAAGAAAAAGGTAAGTCTATACAGACAGTCAACAATGTTTTGCAAGTACAGCCTCCAAGATTCAGTAGGCATTGCCCCTCAAAACATTGGTCCTTTCCAGCCCCCTCAAGGCAACCTCAGACTAGGCCTAGGGGAAGCAGACCCCCCCCCAGACAGCAGTCTTAGGGTATGCAGAGATCTAAGCAATGGAGTACCTCCACTTCTAAAACAGGGAGTGCTTAGCCACCCCCTTATGGAAAGAATTCACAGTGACATCTCAACTCCTCTTCTCACCTCTGCACAGCTGCTTGTGCCCCTAGGAGGAAAACTTGCCTACCATGCAAAAAACTGGGCCTCCATCACCAACGATTGATGGATCCTCAACATAGTGTTCCTGGGGTACAAATTTTATTTCCACCCACTGCCAACCCCAAATGGATTCCCAGATCTTCCTCCAAACCAGTGGGCACAGGCACAAAACCAAGTTCAGTCCCTGCTGTCCATAAGGGCAATTCAGCCTGTTCCTGCAGAACAGATAGGGCAAGGTTTTTATTCCAGACTTTTCTTGGTACCCAGAAAAAGAGGGCACCTGGCACCTAATCTTAGATCTATCCATTCTAAACAACTTCCTGGTGGTACCAAAATTCAAAATGCTCACCCTACAGCAGGTTCTCCCTAGGCTGTCCAAATATGCCTGGTTAGCAACCCTAGACCTAAAGGAGGCCTATCTGCATATCCCAATCAGGGACTCCTGCAGGAAATATCTGCATTTCAGGGCAGGATCTATGCATTATCATTTCTCTGCACTTTCCTTTGGCTTAGCCACTGCTCCCAGAGTTTTCACCAAATGCCTGGCTCCAGCCATTGTCTTCTGCAGACAAAGAAATATTCAAATTTACCCCTATTTGGAGGACTGCCTGATTCAGGCAGACCATCAGGAAAAGCTGTAGCAGCACCTGACATTTGTAAAGAACCTTATAACCTCACTGGGGTACACTATCAACGAAAAGAAATCCAAACTAGTCCCCAATCAAAAAATTGTATTCCTGGGAAAAAGCTTGGACACAGCATCCCAGATGACATTCCATACTCCAGCAAAACAAGCCTAACTGACAGGCTACTTCTCTCAAATGGCCACCAGAACCCAGACATCCACAAGGAAAATCCTGCAAGGTTTAGGGTTCATGGCCTCCTGCATTCTACTAATTCCATATGCCAGACTGCATATGTAGAAACTTCAGTGGTACTTAAGAAGTCTTTGGTGCCAACATTCTCAGGACCTGGAAACTATCATACCTATGATACCTTGTCTAATGAAAGAGTTCATTTGGGGCCAGCAGCATGCAACCAGAACAAGGAACTTCCCTTTACAAAACCCCACACTGCCCAGACCCTAACCACAGATGCATCAGACTATGCCCGGGGTGTAGATCTGGACGGCAGGTGCATTCAGGGCCACTGGAGCCCAAATCAAATTCATCTGCACATTAACCAAAAAGAGATGCTAGCTGTTCAGCATGCTCTGACAGCTTTCAAATCCCTACTGTCTCCGGGGTCTCTACTAATCAAAACCGATAACACCACAGTGAAGTGGTACCTCAACAAGCAGGGGGGAACCCACTCTTACCCACTCTGCAGGCTAGCCATGACCCTTTGGAACATGGCATCAGCCTTGCATATTCACCTGCAAGCCCAATTCCAGCCAGGCAACAAAAACTCTTTGTCAGACAACTTAAGCAGAAATCTCTTAGACCCACATGATTGGCAATTAAACCACACCACCTTCAGCACTGTGACCCAGAAATGGGGTACCCCAAAGGTGGACCGATTTGCCTCCCCCTACAACCACCAGTTCAGCAAATTCTGCACCAGGAAACCTCACAGCAAGGCCTGGAAAGTGGATGGCCTGTCTTTCCAGTGGGAAAACCTCTCAATCTATGCATTTCCCCCTTCCTCCTCTTACAAGAGTACTACTCAAAATAAGGGAGAAGAGACCAAGAGCAATCCTGATTGCCCCAGACTGGCCACGCCAGTACTGGTATCCACTACTGCACAGTCTGTCTCCATTGCCTCCATGGCACCTCCCTCAGATTCCAACTCTCCTGGCTCAGCAGGAGGGAGAGTTCTTGCATCCACAATTGCACACCCTGAACCTGGAAGCCTGGCTTATTCCTTGACTTCTCCACCAGTGGCCAGCCTAAGCAAGCAGGACCTGGATGTTATATGTGAAGCCAGACAACTCAGTACTAGCAAATCCTATGCTGAGAATTGGAAAAGGTATTGTTCCTGGATCCAGACTAAAGGAGCTGACCCAGCACAGCCATTGTTACCTCTCTTCCTGGATTACCAAGCAGACTTACTCCACAAGGGCCTGTCCTTCTCTTCCATTAAAACCCATGCCTCTGCCATCTCTGCACAGTACAGCACTGAGCCACCTCTCTTCTCACACCGTGTCATCAAGCAGTTCCTGAGAGGGTTTAACAACTTAAGGCCACCAAGAAGAGCCCTTACCTCGGCTTAGGACCTTAACATTGTGTTGAAAAAGCTCATGCTACCTCCATTTGGGACCTTAACTTTGTGTTGGAAAAGCTCACGCTACCCCCTTTGAGCCTGCAGCTTCAGCAGAGTTAAAATTGCTCTCTTGGAAAACAGCCTTGCTTTTGGCCATCACTTCAGCTAGAAGAGTGTCTGAGCTACAAGCACTTGTGGCTGTGGAACCCTTCAGCATTTCCATGCTGACAGGGTCTCCCTCAGGACTAACCCAACTTTCATGCCTAAAGTGGTGTCCAATGTGGCTCTCAACCAATCTATTCATTTGCCCACCTTTTTCCCTAAACCTCAAAATAAGGGGGAATGGATCCTGCACTCTTTAGATGTGCACAGACAGCTCAGATTCTACCTGGATAGGACTAAGCCCAGTTACTAGTCAGCTTTGCACTAGGGACAGTGGGCAAGGCCATATCAAAACAAACCATCTCCAAATGGATAGCACACTGTATCCATTTCTGTTACAAACACCATGGAAAACCACCCCCCAGGGGGTCAGAACACATTCCACTAGGGCAACTTCAACCTCTACAGCCTTTCTCAGAGGGGTCCCTACCAGGGACATCCTGGAAACTGCAACATAGAGTTATTTTCATACTTTCACCAAGCATTACCACCTGCCTATCTTTTCCAAATCCAGGGCAGGCTTTGCAACCATAGTCCTGCAGGGCATACTAGCCAGCCCCAACTCTTCTTGACTGCCTCCATCCATTCTTCAGCTTTGGGAATC
>NC_056735.1:546731050-546746050 GCF_019279795.1 Protopterus annectens
CAACCCTAACCAAATTGCAGTTACATGTATGGGGAAATCGAAATAAATATACTGAAGAGGAGGGGTCTATGAATGGGCCTCTGTGGGACACCGGATTTATTAGTTTGGTATTGACATAGGCAGTCCTGCCACTTTATGCATTGTTGTCTATTCAACAAATAGCTGGTAAACCATTGCTTGGAATGTGATGTACAGCCTAGTGCTGATAGTCGCTGAAGTAATTTGTGACATGAGACAGTGACAAAGGCTTTTGACAAGTCTAGTAGTAATACAGATGTGTGTGAGATGGAGTCCCTAGCTTTGTTCACTATATCTGTGAAAGACATGAGAGCTATTGTTGTACTGTGACCAGGCGTAAACCCATATTGGGTGGGTGTGAGGAGGTTGCTATGGTAAGCTGGTTTAGCAGTTGTATATGTAGGGATCCTTCAAGCAGTTTGGATAGAGGAGAAAGGAAGGATAGAGATGGGTCTGTAGTTTGTAACCTCATTAGATTTACCTCCATTGTGTACAGGGGTTATGACTGACTGTTGGAATTTGTGCTAGAGTTAAAGTCCAAGAATAATGTAGCTATACTGTCAATGAAATGGGTATTAATCATGTTCATTGTTTCAGCTAGAGTCTTGTCTGGGTTTAGGGAGGCAATCTGTATGTAACCAGGGTTTAAAAGTGAAGTAATGGTTTTCCAAAAAGTTTTGGGGTTGTATTTATGGTTGGTTAACTGATGCGAAAAGTAATTTTTTTATCTGCATTCACAGATTTTTTAGCTTTATTATGTAGTTGCCTGTAATTATACAGGTTGGGTTCATTTTTGTTTTTCAGCCAATTTTTCCAAGCTCTGTCTCTAATTTGTAATTTTTGTTTTGTTGGTTGGTTAGCCAAGGTGCGTGATTAGACTTAGCTCTTTTTGTTATAAGAGGGGCTAAACTGCTGAGGGCAGAAATAGCAAACAGCTTCATCCAGAGGTAGAGTTTTTAATGGGGACCAATTAAATGATTTCAGTATGTTATTAAACTGGTTTTGATGGTAATTTGTTACGTTTCTAGATGTTTTGTAGTTGTGGGGTTTGGGCTTTTGGGCGGTGGTTCTATAACTATAGGCTGGTAGATGGTCACTTAAAGTATTGGGAAGCATGTTAGTGTTTAGGTATTTGAGAGGGGCAGAGACTGGGATCCAATCTAGGGCTGAGGTTAAGTTGTTGTTTTGGAGTCTAGTAGGGGAGGTAATCAGTTATGCAAAGCCATGGAGTTAGACATTATTTGCTAGTGAGTCAGTAGATGAATAGATTAAGGCCGCACCTCCTGCTTTTTTATTGAGTCCATCATTTCTTGGTATGCTATAGCCTGTTGGGAAGATTTCTGTGTCTCTGATGTGTAGTTTTAACCATGTTTCATTAAGAGCTACTAAATCTGGGGAGTATTGTGATAGCCATGAGTGGAATTATGTTATTTTGTTACATATGATGCTGTGTGTGTAGGGTAACTAGCATCATTTGTTTTGTGGATGGTGTATGCAGTGAAGTGGGGATTTGAAGGGGTCAAGGGTTTGGGTGAATGACCCCACATTTTTTTAGGTTGTTAAGGTGAGAGGAGTATTTGTAGTGGTTAGCTAGTGTTTTGTTTACAGATGAAGTCAGATGTGTCTGTAAGATTGGTTCTGGGAAGATATCAAGAAAGTGTCAATTTAGAAATTAGAGTATGTTAGTATTGATGAGGCTAGGTGATATACTGGAGAAGCAGTTTGCCTATTTTGCTGGTTTGAGTAGGTGGGTAATATTGAAAATGGATTCATATGTGACAAGGTTAAGGACGTGCTATGTGTAAGCAGTGTTAGCATAAGTAATGTAAATATTGGCAGAAGATTATTACAGTTAAGTTGTAGCATTTTGTAACAGTAAGATGTTCCTGGAGTTTATATGGGAGTGGTTAGTTATGTAGCAATTTAAGTGATATATTAATTTGAATTAGGTTTGAATTGATGTAAGGTTTGTAATACAATAGTGAATATGTTTCTGATTGGGCAAGGGGAGGGTAGAGGAGAAGCTAGGGGCGGGGCATGGTCCAGTATAAATGTAATTGGAGTGGGTGTGGGTGGGAATGGGGTAGGGTATTGGGGAGTGGAGCAGGCTCCATCTTGGGCAGAATCTGCTATCCCAAAAAAAAAAAAAAACAGTCTCCAAGGTCAATTCAAGTAAGTCCCCATATTCTTAAACTGTAGATAATTCAGTGAATGTGGTAGATATAGGTTAGAAAATCATAGTGACAGGCTGGACTGGGAAACATCTGTAGCATAAGGACAAACAACCAGTAGACGTTTAGAACTGTAAAGGTTGTTAGGGATGGCAGATTAGGCAGTTAGAGATAAAATTCTTCAGTGCAGAAACTAAGAATGCTTTACAGGTAGAGGTATGACAGAAAGAAATAGTACTTTTAAGGGTAAATTAAGTGAGTAGTAGGCTTGGCGACCCCTAACCGGGAAAAGCCGAAAGAAGTAGAAGAAGATAGTATTTCAAGTGATCTTATTTGGGTAGCCACTATCATGTGTTCAGTTCATCAGAAGCTGTGAAGATATAACTGATTTTTGGCTACAGGATAACAGTTTAATTGCATTGCTGAACTGATGTTACTATGCCCACAATATTTAGAAATGTTTTCACTCAGTCCATCCTCAACATCTCAAAGGTGAAACATATTATGTTTTGGAACCTATAATACCACACGTGGTAAATGCTGTTATCACACAGAGACCATGTAATGTCTACTGCTTTGAGGCGACATTTTGTTAAATACAGAAGACCTCTTTACCCCTGTGGGAACATCACTTACAGTATTTAGAAATAAAGACCTTGTGCTGTTTTACTCATCTGTATTTTGATAAACCCTTTGGAATAGCTCCATGTTTTCATGTTAAAATGCATAAGTGACAGAGGGAATATGTATTTAATTTGCATTTCAGTCTCACTGTGCCCTTTTCCTACAACCCTCATGGGAATATTCTGTGGTTTCTTACTACCTCTCTTTAGCTTTCTTTTATGAGCATGAAGCTACCATGATATAGTCTGCTTTGAAGTTAATTACACGGTGCTATAGAATATCTGTTTAAAATGTTTATGAACATACTGACCACCAATCCAGCCAGCGAAAGAACATGAATACAGAAAGCCATTCCTCTCACATTATTTTCAAAATGAATGATTTCTTGCCTCTTTTGATTTTTATTACTTACTGCCAGAAGCATTACATTAGTTTTATGGTCCTTTTTTCCATAATATTCAATTAAATTGAGAAGAAACAGCAGTAAGATAGCAGGGACAGGAAAAATAGTTCTCATGTACAACAGACAGTATATGCTAACAGCAGCAAAATATATTATTTTATTGTCGTGTGTGTGTGTGTGTGTGTGTGTGTGTGTGTGTGTGTGTGTGTGTGTGTGTGTGTGTGTGTGTGCATGTGTGTATTTGTTCTGTTTCTGTGTTGCAGTAGTATTTCTGTGAACAAAATAATGCTCACCTTGAGATTGTTTGACCATTTCTGTTTGAGTCCTTTTGAAGCATTCAGCATGCTTTTTCTTTTAGGAACTGTCTTTTTTTTTGTTTGTTTATGCTTGCTTATTTCACAATTCTTACTGAATATGTATCCATGATATTAATGAAAGCTGTTATAATGAACAGCATTTTAACTTTCTACAGCCAAGAAAGCGTTAAAGCCTGAAGGAGATTAGAAGGCTGGAACGCATGTGCTAAGACTATTAATGAAGCGTTGGAATATAAGGACAAAATTAGCTTTCGTTCCTGCTCTGTACAATCTACGGCAGCCATCTAAAAGGAGTGCAGCAGGACTGCCTTTCCCAGGCTTAAGCATTGTATTCTGATGGATGGATGAAATTGGCAAGACTGATGTACCCAGGGGATATTTCAGAATGCTTGTTCTTACATAAATAGTTTTGCTTAAAAGTCTTAAGGCTGATATTAAATTAGGATAAGGAATTCATATACCATGTAGACAATTTAAGTGTTTTGTTTTTGGTGAACAAAGCACTTTAATTAGATATTTATCAGTTTAATTTAATCCTTCCTCAAATGCATCATCTCTCACCCACAGTTGTAACACTATATTATTCAAAGGAAAAAGGGAAAACAGGTGTTTAATACGATGAGAGCATGACATGCATATTCTTCAATGTTTTCCTAAGACACAGTTTTCTGATGAATGTGCACAATGGTGTTTTATGCAGTCAGAGTGGCGTTTAGTCTGCCTGTTCTGCTGGGTCACAAGGCAGAATCTGTTTAAGTGGGGAGAAAGTGATGCCTTTCTAATCTAAGCATTTTCCAACATTTTTTTTTATCTTGGCTGTTGTTTAGATCTACCACTGTATGCATTGTTTCTGGCAGGCTTTGTAGTTAGTAAAATGTGTTAAAAGTACACAATAACATGCATATAAGTGCATGACTCTTGTCACTGATTGTTCATTATGACTGGGTTGTTTGAGTTCCTAGTCCTTCTAAAATTGTATATTCAGCATAAAAAAAATGTGAGGCACCTCTACTTCTCCATCCAGCTGTTGCAATTGTATCTTGATAGCAGCAAGGATGTTCCAAGGGACAGGAACATGCTGACAGCTTGAACAACCCAGCAGTTGCTTCTTGCACTGTCTCAAACATTCTACTATTATTCAGAGTAGTAGAATATATGGTTCTTTGGAATGCATGTCTCAGTACATCTGGTGTAGTGCCAAATCACTGTATCCAGATTTACCATACTCGCTCCTTGCATCTAGCAAGTGCTCAGTATGTGAATCACCTCACAGATGGCCCGTGCACCTAGGCAATGAACGCTTATATTGTAACAAATCAGACTTATTTCTCCTGTGTTGTCACTTCGAAGGCATTGCTGAAGAACATCCAAACAAGGTATGTAATGAAGAGTTTCTGGCAAAGATTCAGTCAGTTACAATCCAATGAACAGTAAGATACCAAGGGTTCCACATCTATTCATACTCTGCAGTTTTTATTTTAAGACATATTTACAAATGAGGTTAAAAGAAGCCTTCAGATTTAAAAAATTACTCTAGACATTTTTACCAGAATGTCCATTCAGTTTGGAAATTGTAAGATTTTACAAATGCACAGGATTAATAAGAGTCATAACTTCTAATGCCAGGCATGTCAGTCAACAAACAGAGCACCCAAAGTCTTAACGTCTGCAGTATCTTTGACATAGGCTTTTTCTTAAATTGTATTCTTAATAATTGACTTGGGTGTATATGTGCAGATATGGAAGTTCATGGTGTGCGTGTGTGTGTTTTAAGGATATTATTCCTTTTACTTGTTTATTCATTTATTTTGTGGCAAGTAACCATTACAGCTGTGTGTTATCAACGATGCTCCAGAGCCCTCCTCAAACATTCATTCCAAATTCCCCAACACCTGTCTGATCTACTTACACTTTTGGATTGGGACACTGACTGATATAATCCTTAATGAAAGCATTAAGGAGAAGTGTGCGGAGAGGATATCAGGGAATCAGAGAATGGTGCCATTCTGACAGTTACAGACTTTTTTTTAGTATGCCCTGCCCTCTTTCTCATCCCATTCCCAAAGTGTGTTACATAGGCAGATGCCTCCAGACTAGCACCATTAGTCTCCAGCAAGTACAGCCAGCCCTTGGCTATGAGCCTCACCCTCCACCTACATAATTAAGATGGCATAAATGCCATACCAGCATAACCAGCTGCATGGCATAGAGAGATAAAATCCTAACTCTGGCCTAGAAACATGAGTGTGACCAGTGGCTCAGGTGCCTGTTGCAGCTGGAAAAATGGAAAAGAAATGATAGGCATTGGACTGCTTGCATCTTCCAGGAGGAGAGTGAGGACCCATGCAAGGGGCATGGCTGGTTTATTTACCCCTAGTCATGAGACCAGGGTTGAAACAAGACCTATTGATGCAGTAGTGGGATGGCAGAGGAGGAACACAACACCACATATGTTACTGCCAAAGTAGAGTTGCATGCCCACTTGATAATGTTAGCCTTGCACATTAGTGAGAGGCAGGGCTTAAGATGATCCACCCCAGTGCTCAACCATTACGCTCTGGGAGCAAGTTAAAACAAAACAGAATTCTTGGACCTGGAGGGATGAGCAGGTAATTTGAACACTGGGAGGCAGGCTTAAATACCAGGACTGATAGAGAAAAAAATAATATGTGTGTGTATATATATATATATATATATATATATATGTGTGTGTATATATATATATATATATATATATATATATATATATATATATATATACAGATATATATATTTTTTTACAGACATCACTCCAGTTTATTCCCCTCCCTGTGACTCCTCAAGGACCAGGTTTGCTAATCAAGCATTAAGTATTTTTAATAGAAGTTTTCCAAAGCAGGTAGTAACAAAATGGATGATACAATATGGGACAGTTAAGCTGTATGATGGAACAGTATAGTACATCATTTAAATATAAAACTGAAAATCATGTTTGCTTGCAAAGTGGAATGTCATATTAATACACCAAGGCATTTATTTAGTCCTTTGAGCACTTCACTGTGACACTCAAGGACCATCGCCACAAAAGCTTCAGTTTGCATTAGTAAACTTATCGGTATTGTAACAAGTTCTGCCTAGAATTTTATATATGAGATAATAGGCCTTAACATTCCTGGAGCTTTGCAAACACAGTGGAGTTATTGGCATTTTCTAGGTTATTAAGCCAAAAAAAACATGCTTAGAGGAGTGACAAGATGTTATCATCACACAAACAGAAACAGTTAAGCAGAAACTGTATAATATGTAAAATCTATTGCACTCTAGGAAATGAAAACAATAATATGGAATGTGATTGCAAAAATAACAAACCTGTTGCAGATAAATATTCAGTAGGCAAATTATGTTGTCTGCATTGTAGCGACAGTATGTGATGGTAATGTAGTTTACCCAGCAGCTTCATTGCCAATGTTTCGATTCACTGTCTAACTAAATATCAATTGTTTAAGGTGAGATATTTGACCAACTATAGAGAAATTGTGAATGAGCTATGCGGAAACAACGAATGAAAAGCACACCTGACTGCATACAGTTGAGATGATTCTGTATTAACATTTTTTGTTCTCCTTTTCACCTTTTACATCTCTTCTAATTTAGATTTATACCATAACTGATAAAGAAATATGAGACGTCATAGCTAGAGTGACTCTCAACTTTGCTTGGCTCTGTACAACTGAATACATATCAGTATGTGTATCAGTACACTTTTCCATTCTAGTTACAAGCCAAGCCTGGAAGACATTTATGTAAGACGGGCACATGCTAATTCATGATGGTAATAAAAGTTAAGCATTAAAATATATAGCACTAATAACACTTCGGTATGATAATCATTGACAGTAATGTAGTAAGTGCTCTCAACTGAATGCTATATGGTGCCAAGACAATGTGCGATAAGAATATGCTTAACATTCATTAATTTAAGTGCACTCTAACTCGAAATGAGTATACACTTCTGGTATAACTTATAATGTAAGCTTTCATTGTATAGAACTCTTTCCTTCACTTTTTTTTACAAAGTGGAACTTTTCTGTGCTATTTATAATAGCCCTGATCATTTTTTTAATCTTAATTCACAATATTATTTCCACCTGTTTATATACTTTTTAACTAGATGATTCTTTCCTGAAATTAGACAGTTGGCTGACTTCTTCACAATGCTGAACGTCAGCATGACACTGAGACCTCTGACAGTATTCATGTCAAGAATATGGCAAATTCCAGAAAAGTACAGCACCGCTTTCCCCAACTTTTCATTCCTGTCAGCAGAATAAAGGTTAAAAGTTTCATGTCTAGCTTCAGAAACAAGATTAAGAATGGGAACTAGAAAACATTGTCCTTCCTCATCTGGCAGTCCCCCACAACTTTATAGCTCTCCATGATACTACGGCTGTGCCATAGGATTTGGAAGTGCAATGTTTACATACTGTATCTAGGAAATAATGTATCCAGGAAATAATGTATCCAATCCAGTGATGTCACCACTTAGCATAAAATTTTGAAAGAAATGCCCATGAAAAAAGAAGAGTTGTAACTGTGAATGTTACCCAGGTAATGGAGTTTTAAGCATCTGCCTGGTTCTTGAGGAGTCTGGTCACCTACAGAGTAGGAGATAAGTGACTTTAGATTAAAGCTGCAGCCCAAAATGGAGGGAGTGTAACTGGGAAATGGAGCAATAATGCATACAGACAAATCCAACATCTGTGTTGCTGCAATATACTGATATGGTAGGACTGTTGTGAGGGGAAAAAACAAAATTCAAACCAACCTAGGAGGAGGAATTTCTTTGGCTTAACTTTTACTGCATCTGGTAAGAGGGGTAATGAACGATCAGGAAAGCAAGACAAACTTTGATGGAATTCAAAGGAAAAAGAAACAGAGTAATTGACTGATATTGAAGAAAGTAAAATTGAAACTTTAAAAAGCTGTTCATAAACTCACCTGCACTAATGTCATCACCCTTCGGCAACCTTCTAAAATCAGTAAGTACAAATTCTCTTTATTTCTTGTGTGATACACTAACATACATGTGACATAATTTTTTTTCTGCTTCCTTCACTTAGCCTCTAAAAACAAAACTACAAAAATACTTTGCTGATTCTTCTAGTGAACAAGTGGTCATAAATAAAAGAATCACTGTTCTGAACTGTATACTGTAATTTTTTTTTTTGGGTGGATGTTTTTTCACCCCTGCTCATTCTGGCAGACGGTCTACACCCATACTAACACAGATTTGCACCTAGGGCTGACATGGAACATAAGTCATTCCAAGTGGGGCAGTGCCATTCAACTTTTGTCAGTGGGATGTTTTAATTTTAAGGTCTACCCTTAGTTCCCCTCTTTCTGTCTTGATGGTGACATGGTGGGGGGCAGGAGAGAAATGTAACCATGTTATATCTTGGCCAGCCTCCACAGAATCTCAGCCATGCTTCCTGTCATCCCCTGCTAGACTACTCTTCCCTACACAACCTTCAACAAGGGTGCTACAGAGAATGCCCACAAGCCCAGCTGCCACCATGGGATGGGTGCATCCCCATCCCTCCTGCTGCTCCATCAAATGCCCAAGCTACTTCATGAACTGTGGTTGCTTGACTGTAGTCAGGGCATTATCCCCCCTTTGGATATTGTAAGTTACTCCCAATGCAGCTCAGTTCATTGTATATTTCCATGTTCCTTACCATCAATGTTACGTTATCTTCACAGTTTATTTACTTATTTTTGTTTGTTTATTCTTTGTTGACTGGGTTAGTCCCACCAGGCTAGTATCTGATTTTCAGGCAAGCAGATGGAACCTTATTTTATCATCTCATCTGAGCAACAAGTAATACAAAAAACATACACAGAAAACCAATTATAAAAATAGGCAGCAGAGAAACGGAGCATGATTCAACAAGCAAGCAAAAAAAAATTAACATTTTTATGAAAAACAAAAACTTTAATCATATGCTTTCATCCTGTAATGACTTATTCAGAAACCAAATGAATAAAATCCTTTTAAAAACAAGTATTTAACCAATCACTAGAGAAGGAGGTCACATATCCAATTAACAAGGAAAGTCAATTAATCACTTAAAGGTATAACAAAAACAAATATCGTAAATAACATTAATACAAAATATAAAATATAAGTCCAAAAGTTAGGTACCATCTACACTTTTATAATTTCTTTTGTACTTAAGTCATTTATCTTTTAAAAAACATTTAATGTTAATACTTTCATTCAACCCACAATACTTACCTGCATTTAATTTGTTTTGCCACTGGGTCTCAATACTTCCTAATTTGTTTTTTTAATTTCCTTCTCTGACATCCTTTGGAACTTGTAGAATAGCAAACATAATTATTTTATAACTGTTACAAATCTCTGAATGTTTATATAAGGCATTATTAATGTCTCTAGATTTAATAGAGTACAAATATTCCTTTGTTCTGTCTTCCAGCCTGCGAGTGGCCATTCTTACATAAAAAGCCTGACAGCTTGAATACATAGCAATATACACCACACCAGTTGATTTACATGTATATCCATCTTTTATTTGTATAGCATAATCTATGTCCTCCAAGACAATATAGGGACTAACATAAATAAACCTGCATACTTTGCATATGCCACGTGTACATTCATATATTTTTGTCATTATAAGGAGGTTTTATTTCTATCTTATCTGTGTGTATCAGGTTTTTATGCAATTACATCTTGTATATACAAATTTAGGAACATTCCCAGTAGTTTAAAATATTTCAGGATTTCGTTCTAAAAATGTTCCAATTTCTAGAGATAATGTCCCTAATAGTAGAGCTGTCAAAAGACTTGACATATCCAACATAAAAATGGGGTTTGTGTCAGTTACTGATGTACCAAAAGTAGATTTAATTGTTTCATTTGTTTCACTGTCAAGTAACATAGGTTTAAACATAATTTGCCTTTTCTTACTAACTTCTTCAGCCACTCCACATAAATATTCATGATTATATCCTTTATCCTTAAACATGGAAATAATATTTAATACTTCTTTTTTATAATCACTTTCTGTAGTAGTCATCCTTGAGGCTCTAATAAATTGGCCCCTTGGAATATTCTTTTTCATAAATTTTGGATGACCACTCTCATAATGCAAATAGCTATTTGAAAACATTTCTATCAGATATATTTTATTGTCAATCCTCCCTTAGTCAGATGCCATTGTAAAGTAACATCCAACAATTGGACCTCTGTCCCAACTTCACCTATAGTAAAACTAAAATAGTCAGAGATATTATTTAATTCTTGTATAAACTCATCAATCTCTTCTTGTCTTACATCCATTATTAAAAAGAGATCATCAATAGATCTCTTGTAAAGCAATATGTTTCCATAGCATTTACTTGTGGTTAATATGTTCGGTTCCCACCATCCAAGCACAAGGCTGGCAAAGGCAGGGGCCACAACTGCCCTCAAAGTCACACTCCTGACTTGTTTGTAACAGAAAGAAATTATTTTCTAAAACCACTTACATCAATAGACATAGGATCATAGGATCATTGGAGATTACTAAGCTTTTTGCCTTGAGGCCCTTATAAACAAATCAACAAAATAAAATACATTTTCTTATAACCATTTTGAATAAAATCTAATGTAACCTTTAAATATTCACTGGTGTTACTTTACTCAACATTTCTTTAATATCACTAATATACATAGTACTATTCATAATCACTAGTCCACCCCCTTAGTCAGCTTTTATGAACCTGAAGTTACTACAGCTTTGAAATTCTTACAAGGTCTTTCTTTCTTCTAAAGACAAAATTATAGTATACATTCTTACTTTTCTTTGATAAAATCCCTCTTGCAGAACTGTTCAAAAACTTTAAAAGTACTATTTGACATATCCCATGTCAACATTTTTAAAATTCCAGTGATAAGTCTCTTGTGGACTATTCGGTTGAGCTAATACGTACAAAGAAGTGCATGGTTTTCCAAATTTAAATGAGCTGGCACTTTCTATTCTGCTTTATCAGATCTCCCTAATTAAAAATTATTAAAGATAAGTTATGTGCTTGGGAACAAATTGCAAAAATTTTAAGCTGGTATTTGGAGAAATGGTAGTCTTCATATTGTGTTGAGGAATAAAATGGGGTGGGGTCCAACATTAGGATAAGATTACTGATATGCTATAAAGTGAGATAGTGGGGTGGGAGCCTTTCATAGTAGTTGGTGCGTGGGAGGCTATAAAGGACCAACAAGTTTGTTTTTGAAAAGAAACCCTGTGACTGAAGAGGGGAATTGTCCAGAAGAAAATGGTGACCAGGGCCGAAAATACACCATAACACACAGTAGTTGTGGGATGCACGAATAGTCTAGAAACTACAGACAAAGGGGGCCAGGGTCTTCTAATTGCCAATACTGCTACTAGATCTACCACTAGAAATAAGGACCCTGACTCACCCCAAACAATTTAAGCTAGCAACCAAAGACCACTTTAAAAAACACTGGTCATGGTATTGTAGTCACCCTCCGTGATTAATACCTTTATAGTACTTGCAAACTAATTTACTAAAACCTAGCATTAACTAATTAGCATTATCTGCTTCATCCTATGCAACTTTCAAAGCTTCTTCTATAATCTGCTCCCTGAAACCCCTATATTACCTCTTAACGTCTCTGCTACTCGACATACAAAACCCTATATTTAGCAAACTTTCTCTTTTTAAACCAAACACATACAACATATGTTACCACCCTGCCATATTTGTGGCCTGCCATAACTTTACTCATCACAAAGAAAATTTGAGGTGGAATATTCCCAAATATTCAATGTCTCTAGTGGACCTTATATTTTGCTGTCTAAAACAACCAAAGAACTACAGTTGCCCAACAGCTGTCTAATTCTACAAATCAAACTGTATTCATGCAAATCATTCAATGGGAGCTTCAGAAATTGGGACTTTTAATGTACCATAGTCAGAAAGGCATGTTAATTGGTACAGAGTATTTTAAACTAGGATTTCTTGCACAGACAAGAACAGGTGACAATCCTGCTCTTCAACTACTTCATCTAATTACCTTTCAGGCTGTTTTTTTTCCTTGAAAAAAGTGATAAATTCAGAAAAGAGCACCATTTCAGAGCTCATTGCTCATGTTTGTCTTGTTGAAATATTTCTGTTTTTGCAAGATTCAGCTCGTTCAATAATTATATCACTGTAGTTTCCCAACAAGTAGCATATGCTGTATATATACATATCATATATAAGAATTCAGCAGATTTTACATTGTTTTTGAACACAGCACCTGATGTCCATATAGGAGTTCATGTACAGTAAAGTCCTATACCTGACATCACATCTGTAGTTCAAATATTTCATATGGGTGCATTGTCACCTCGACATTATATAAACCTATATATATATATATATATATATATATATATATATATATATATATATATATATATATATATATATATATATATGTATATATATAGATAGATAGATATATATGTGTTTGTGTCTGTGTTTTTTCACTCACCTTAATTTAGAAAGTAGCAGTCCAAGGCATAAAAATGCAAAAATAAAAAAGAAGAAAATAACAGAAAATGAAACATACACATGTTCAGCCCATTATAGTAAAAGATAACCATCAATAGTCATCCTTATCTAAAACATACAAACAAGAAGTCCGTAACATCTTGCCCAGATCGGTACTTGTCCATCGTTTCCATTTGTAACTCAATTTGTTAACCAAATCTTCATGACATATGATTTCAAAGATGGAAAACAAGAGTTAGAACAACATTTCTAATAGAAAAATAAAATATCAAGACTTGTTGCCCAGACTGTGAGTAAAGAGCAGGTGACAAAAGTGCAATGTCAGTGAATATTTTGAAGATAACATTGTGACGCCGAGTGATTCGACTGCTCTTTGTTCATTATCACTTGTAAAAAAACTGAGATGTACAGTAAAAACTGAATGTTATTCTTAGTTATGTAATCGTGAACCACACAGTGTGCCATGAGAGCTACATCCGCATACAAACTGGTTTGTGGATTCTCTCACTCCCTGTCTCTGTATATGTGTGTGTGTGTGTGTGTGTGTGTGTGTGTGTGTGTGTGTGTGTGTGTGTATATATATATATATATATATATATATATATATATATATATATATATATATATATATAAACATACATGCTTTCAGTTTGCAATGTTGGTACTTCATTTTGTCAACAGGTGTAGGGCCATTCATTTTATGGAGTTCATCAAAATATGCTTTAGTCAATATATGTTTAAATGACAAAATCAAAATGGTGTTTGCACTTTGGCCATTATTGTGCAATCATGGAGTTAGTATATCTATATAAATATAAGTTACAAGATGTGTGGAGAGGCAAAGCCTCCCATATAAAATACTGAATGGTATGGTGTAGTTGTTTGTGTGAGAGCAGTGTGAAATTAGATGTGCTATGTAGTGTCGTGACTAGGAAACAAATTTAGTTTCCTTTTATGATATGATTTGATTTGGATTTTTGTAGTGTCAGTCAGTTGTACAGTCATTGTGTTTGCTTCCAGTTTGTGAATATCGAGCTTACAAATTTTATGAATATATCCGTCAATCAATATATATATATATATATATGTATGATTTACCTTTAGTTGGTTGACTACTACTTTGTCTTCAACTTCTACGGGTACCCTTATGAATGCATTTGTTTGTCTGAGGGAGCTGTGTGATATAAAATATTGCATGCTGTATACCCTGTAGCTTCAAGGAAGTTCCATAATTTGAAATACTTTGCACTTTGCAGTTTGGTATGTTTATCAAATAAGTTAAAATCTTTGGTTTAATTCTTAATTAGATTAATTTAGCTTGTGGTGTAGATCACTGTTTTACTCTGGATGGAATCCCTCATCTGGTGCCCCATTAATTTTAATCTGAATAGGAAAAATAAATCTTCCCCTACTTGGACTTGAGGAGCAAACTATGGCAAATAGCTGCTACAGTCTGTGCTACAAAGATCGCTACTGCACTTTGGGAGTAAATGCAAATGCAAGACCAGCATTTATTTCTAAATGCTGGTATGTACTGAAAAGCAATCAGGATCGACCAGTCATGCCCAATAACATTTTATACTCCACGTAAGTTCCCTCGTCTAATCACCTTCCTGTATTACTGACTTAAATGAATTGTTATAAAAGAAGAAATGATATAAAGCAGTTGAACACTGATACCACAACATCTAAAGTGAGATGAAAACATCTTGTGGTTGTTTTTATTCAGAGGTATCAAATGTGCCTCAACATCTCATTCTGACCGGTGTCTTGGCAGTATTTAACAGTGTACTTGAAGTTATTTTTTACATTGACGTTGAAATACAGTTCAAAATTTGCTTTCTTCATACATGGTTAAAAAAAAAAAAACATAGATGCAATAAATTCAGCTAAGACCTACCTCTCT